>NC_083287.1:59056096-59159216 GCF_963506605.1 Zootoca vivipara | reverse complement strand
TATGATGTGTAAATAGGTAAAGAAATACTTTGTTCCTTTTTTGCAAAGGGCACCTTTACATCTTATATTTCCTTGAAGGAGGCAGAGGTGATGCACAAGGCAGTGCTGTCAAGTCTTCCGCCGAAAAATGCGGGATCACGTCAATGGAAGTTGCGCAGAAGCAACTTCCGGCAATGCTCTGCCCATCTCTGAGCACTGGAAAGCGGGCAGAGCATGCGCATACGGAGCCTCCCTGCCGGTAAGCGAGGGATTTACGGGGTTTTTTTAAATCCGGGGGCACGGCAGGAAACGGGGTTAAAATTCGTGGTTTCCCACAGCAACAAGGTGATCGAGGATCTACTGAGAGGCGAAGACCTCTCCACATCAACTGCATTCTTTTTTTTCTGCATAATCCTGAAGACACACTTCTTGACCTTGACCTTGTGAGATCAAAATGCTCCCTCTCTCGTAATCCTTTTCACCCACCTTCTTGGTTGGACATGGTTCCTTCTGCACATGGATCACAAGCATAGCAGCAAACAGGCTTTCCTTCTGGAACCACCTTTGCATATCCAGGTCGACATATTTTGCTACACCTGGAACGGGGCAGGGTCTAAGCATAAGAATAAGAAGATGCATGGAAAATCAATAAAAATAATAGAGGGGAGAGGGAAAGAAGGTGCATTGAGGATAAAGAGTTAGGGGTATTTGCGTGTCTGGATTTCACCCATATGGTTTGGAAATGACCCAACAGGATCTCTTGTCCCCCTACCCTGTCCACCTTCTGCACAGAAGCACTCCTTTGGTTGGTTGGTTCATTCAAATTTTATATCACACATTTATATACAATTGAAAGTGTTGGTGCTAACCTTTAAAGCCCTCAATGAACTTGGCCCAGGATACCAGAAGGAGTGTCTCCACCCCCTTTATCCAGCCCTGACCCTGAGGTCCTCCTCCGAGGGCCTTCTGCTAGTTCCCTCCCTACAAGGAGTGAGGTTACAGGGAACCAGGTAGTGGGCCTTCTCGGTGGTGGCCCCCTCCCTGTGGTACGACCTCCCATTAGATGTCTAGGAAATAAATAACTAGCTTACTTTTAGAAGGCAGCCCTGTACAGAGAAGTATTAAACATCTGAGGTCTTATTGTGCATTTTTGGGACAAATTGCCTGCTCCTCTTGTACCAATTGGCTTTCCAGGTGTCAGGGACTGGTCTGGACAGAAGAGCTGGGAAAGGTCCCCTCAGTCTGCTCAGCTCCTCTCGGAAGAAGAGAGGGAATGGGAAGTCCCTGTTGTGATTTACATTCCACCTTAAGGGTTTGCAGACATGTTGCTGTCACGCCCAATGCCCTCTGGATGTCAACAGTCCCCCCCCCCCCCCCGGCAACAGTTGAAGGAGAAGGAGATAGGGCTGCCATAGAGCTGCGTGAATAAATGCCTGGTTACGAGATAGTGGGGGGGGGGAGTTAGAGAGCAGCCAGCAGAGATCGCCCTGGAGAGTCTGGAACAGGCATTGGCAAACTCTGCCCTCCAGAGGTTTTGGGACTACAACTCCCATCATCCCTAGCTAACAGGACCAGTGGTCAGGGATGATGGGAATTGTAGTCCCAAAACAGGGAGAGGAGGAGAGGGGAAGAGATTTGGGTGTTGCTGGCTCTCCTCCCCAGGTGAACAGAGCGGGACCTGGCTGGGAAACATAGTCTGCCTTTTCTCAGGATAATAAAAAAAAATCCCTTCAGTAGCACCTTTAAGACCAACTAAGTTTTTATTTTAGTATGAGCTTTCGTGTGCATGCACACGAAAGCTCATACCAAAATAAAAACTTAGTTGGTCTTTAAGGTGCTACTGAAGGAATTTTTTTATTTTACTTCGACCCAGACCAACACGGCTACCCACCTGTAACCTTTTCTCAGGATGCTAGGGCGCTAGCACATTCTCGAGCCTCAATATTCCCCTCCCCTCTCAGCTGCTGCGGCAAGAAGGAGTGGTGGTGGCAGCTGAAACTGGGTGGAAAGGACACCTCTGGTCCCCCTTAGAAGGTCATTTTTCAGGAGTGGCTGAAGGAAGAGCAGGAGCAAGCTCTCCTCGCCTTCTTCCTCCGCAACATCCCCTACCTTGTGAAACTGCTTGGGCCACTCAATGGCTTCTGGGTTGATGTTGAACTTGATTCCAGTAGATGCCTCTCCCCTTATACTGCCAATCTTCACCAGAGCACGAGACCCATTGCGAAACATCACCCAATTCAGAATATCAAAGTCAGGAGGCAGCTCCCAATTCTCATCCAAACATATTGTGCCCCTGGAAGTATTCAGACACTGGGTTTCTTTTAAGAAAGGGTGGAGCTGGAATGACAGGGAAAAGAGCAGCATTTTATTGTTCCTCACTTGGACTCAGGTGGCGCTGTGGGTTAAACCACAGAGTCTAGGGCTTGCTGATCAGAAGGTCGGCAGTTCGAATCCCTGCAACGGGGTGAGCTCCCGTTGTTCAGTCCCAGCTCCTGCCAACCTAGCAGTTCGAAAGCACGTCAAAGTGCAAGTAGATAAATAGGTACCGCTACAGCGGGAAGGGAAACGGCGTTTCTGTGCGCTGCTCTGGTTCGCCAGAAGCGGCTTTGTCATGCTGGCCACATGACCTGGAAGCTGTACGCCGGCTCCCTCGACCAATAACGCGAGATGAGCGCCGCAACCCCAGAGTTGGACACGACTGGACCTGATGGTCAGGGGCCCCTTTACCTTTACCACTTGGAGATGGGGGCTCTCCAAAATAAAAGTAATGCAAATAATAAATAAGATTAATGCAAAAGACAATACATTCCTTTAAAAGTAAAAAAACAAAATGCCTAAGGAGACACTTGGTCTATTGGAATTGGCTGAGAGAGCCTCATTTTCACATATGCCCCTTTTATTTTTAGTGAAGATTGATTATTTGAATTCATATAGCGCTGTTCATCCAATGATCTGATGGTGGATTACAGCATAATTACAATTCCTTATGTTGCTCTTGCACCAGAATTCAGGGGAACACTCAGACTCAGAAATTGAACTAAGTGAAAGAGGGACCTACTCTGCAGATGAGAGCTGGCTGACAGGGTTGAATAAGGGCAGTTTGACACCCCCTCCCCATCTCAAGGAAGACACTGTTAGCTCTCAAGGAGAGGAAGAGTTGGAAGGCAGCCAGAGTGTTGCTAGGCAATCAGCAGATCAGCAGAGGTCTGAGATTGTGTCAAGTGAAAGTGGGGAGGGCGAGGGCCAGCCTCTCAGTCCCTATTCTAGGAGACTGGATAAGATCAGAGGGCAATGGAAGGACAAGAGGGGAAAGGCAGGAGTTTGGCATCCTTCCAGCTGTGGGAGGGGCGAAGATTTAGACTGACCAACTATCATCCAGACAAGCAGGCGAGACGCCGTGCTCTGGAGGTCTTTTGTTGAAAATAAATGTACATTAAACTGCCGGAGAGTCATTGCTTCTTCTTGGGGCTTGTTTGCCTGCCAGAGATCATTACAGGCTGTACCGCAGTGGAACAGCACCTACTTTTCACACCGAAGGCCCGTGCTTCAGTCTCCAGCAGCCCCTGCAGGTGAGGCTCTGTCTGGAAGCCTGGGGAACAAGTCCCTGGAGACAGCAGTGAGGTTGATGGGCCAAAGATCAGTATAAGGCAGCTCCCTGGGCTCCCAACGGTTCAATAGCTGCATTTCCTTTCATCACCTTGAATGCTACACAAGGCTGTAAGAAAGGCAGTTCTTCCAAGGTTAGAGAGATCTATCAGCAGATTCAGCAAGCAACCGGAACATCATGTCATGTCAGGACTTCTGGTCTGCCGCGCTGGTGGGAGGACACAGAGACCTCGAGCTCCGAGGTCTCTGGCATCGCGGAGGGGGGGGAATCTGTGGGGCACACGGATTCCCCATAAAAACCCCGGGAAGAGCGTCCCGGGGGCTTAGCAGCCCAGCGGAGCTTCGGACGCGATTCCTCCGCTGCCCGGGAGGTTCAGTAGAGCCACTGAGAGCCAGCGGAGTCAAGCCGCAGGAGCCATTTTGGGCACCATCGTCACCTCCTAGAAGTGAAGCCTCGAGTCTTCAGCCTGCAAGCGGCAGATTCTTCCCATTAAAACAAAGACTTTGACTAAGTAAGTGAAATCTCTAATTGGGACTAAGAATTGGAAAAAAAATTGGAAATCTAGGAAGAGGTTCTAAAAAAAGGGAGTCGATCTCTTCCTACTGCTGAACCAAGAAGCGCTAAAATATTCCAAAGCCGAAAGGGAAATGGATTGTTTTTGAAAACCCAAAAGAAAGAAAGACTTTTACCACTACAAACAGGGTGTAGAGGGAGAGACTGCTCGGCAATAAGAAAAATCCCTGTAAAAGAATGAGAGTGGTGGGAAGCCCCTTCTCAGTCCTGGGGCCGGCACCCTATGAGGCTCAGCAAGGAATTGCTGTGAAGTAAATTTGACAGCTGTCAAAAAAGAGGGGAAAAAGAAAAAGTGGTGATTGACGTGATATGAGATTTGAAGAAATTGAACTGATCTAAAGATCATGAAAATGGTCAGCCAAGATGGATTCTACCGTTCTTGAGGGCGGAAATTCCGTTGTCCTTTGTCCTCTAATCTCCATTCTGCTTGTGACTGAGAAAGAATGTCAACATCCGGAACATCTGCCTTCCAACAGACTGTGTGAAAATATTTGGAAATACTGGGAGATCTCTTAAAGGGACAGCAACAATTCAGCTTACTGCTATCTGAAATGGTGGACCAGGGACAGGATTCAAATGTCACCTTTGCAAATGAAAGGGATCTCAAAAAACAAACTTCGGATGATGCACAACAAAATAAGGAAAAGGAAGAAGAAAGTGCTCAACAAGAAGAGAAGAGCTTCCAAAAAGAAGAGAAGAGCTTCCAAAAAATAATTGAGAAAACAACCACTGTGGGAATGCATCATCTACAATGGGAAGTGATTTTTGAAGGAAAGGGGGGGGGATGTAAAAAAATGGGGTTGAAAAAAAATGGTAAAATTGTATCTGGATGGTCAAAAAACGGTTTTGAAATTTTGGCTTGATAACGGAAATGCTGAACCGAATGGGGGAAAGAACCCAGGGGGGACGAGGAGGCATGCAGGAGAATAAGGTTAAGAGGTATGAATAGAGATTTGGATAAATATTTTTGATATTTCTTGTGGGGGAGGTGGAGGAAGGGCTGGGGGGGAAATCTTAGATTAATATAAGAGAAATTGTATGATTAGACAGGTAGTTGGGGGGATATCTGCCTAGCTCCCTCCTTATCACTCTGGAGCCTCTGGCGGCAGGGGGGGCTCTGGGGGGAGGGAGGGGGGCAGAGGGAATCTCAACTACAAAATGGACCATCTTTGGACGGCCACCTCTCATAGGCCTCCCTAGTGGCAGGAGGGGGCCTGGGAGGTGGGGGCACGAAGAAGGTGTAAAAATAGTTATCCTTTTAAAGAATAAGAATTGAAGTTTAGAGTAAGAAACCCGCTATAAGTACCTATATTAGAAAATTAAGAAAACCAGGAGGAAGGGATCTGAGGAAGTCACAAATACAATGTTTAACAAAGTAAGAAATTGAGAAATATGATATTTTTAATTGTTTGTTTGTTTGTTTTTTCTTTTTGTGTGTTAGTTAAAGAGATCATTTATAAATAGCTGGGGGGAAACCAACCCGTATCTCTCCTTCGCATCCTAGGTCCTCTTGGTGGCAGGGGGAGGACCTGGGGGTAGGGAGGGGGGGTGAGGACAAACCCAGCTATGAAATGGACTACTTTCGACTCTCATTGCCCGCAGGACTCCCTTGTGGCAGAAGGGGACTTGTGGGGGGTGGGAGAGAGGGTGGATGGATATGTTTTATATGTTGTTGTTTTTTTACTATTTTATAAAACCAATAAAAATTATTATATTAAAAAAAGGAACATCATGTCATGTGTCCTAACTGAGCCGGTGATTCCAGGTGCTACAGTGGTCACCGCAGAGGAGGGCTTCCTAAACCCCACAATCATCATCTGATGTACTTATTCATGCACACGCCTTCCACATGAGGTCTTCTTGTTGTTGTTGTTTAGTCGTTTCCGACTCTTGGTGACCCCATGGACCATAGCACGCCAGGCACTCCTGTCTTGCACTGCCTCCCGCAGTTTGGTCAAACTCATGTTCGTAGCTTCGAGAACACTGTCCAACTATCTCGTCCTCTGTCGTCCCCTTCTCCTTGTGCCCTCCATCTTTCCCAACATCAGGGTCTTTTCCAAGGATTCTTCTCTTCTCATGAGGTGGCCAAAGTCTTGGAGCCTCAGCTTCAGGATCTGTCCTTCCAGTGAGCACTCAGAGCTGATTTCCTTAAGAATGGAGAGGTTTGATCTTCTTGCAGTCCATGGGACTCTCAAGAGTCTCCTCCAGCACCACATGAGGTCTGGAGGGTGGCAACACAAGAACAGGCCTTTTCTGTGGCAGTTTGTGTTATTGTCTTATTTGGTTTTGTGTTCTGTATTTTTCCTCCACATTTTGTATCTTTATGCTGTAAACAATGTCTAACAAGAAGCTACAGTTAGAACTGGATATGGAACAACTGATTGGTTCAAAATTGGGAAAGGAGTACGACAAGGTTGTATATTGTCTCCCTGCTTATTTAACTTATATGCAGAATTCATTATGCGAAAGGCTGGACTAGATGAATCCCAAAACGGAATTAAGATTGCCGGAAGAAATATCAACAACCTCAGATATGCAGATGACACAACCTTGATGGCAGAAAGTGAGGAGGAATTAAAGAACCTTTTAATGAGGGTGAAAGAGGAGAGCGCAAAATATGGTCTGAAGCTCAACATCAAAAAAACCAAGATCATGGCCACTGGTCCCATCACCTCCTGGCAAATAGAAGGGGAAGAAATGGAGGCAGTGAGAGATTTTACTTTCTTGGGTTCCTTGATCACTGCAGATGGTGACAGCAGTCACGAAATTAAAAGACGCCTGCTTCTTGGGAGAAAAGCAATGACAAACCTAAACAGCATCTTAAAAAGCAGAGACATCACCTTGCTGACAAAGGTCCGTATAGTTAAAGCTATGGTTTTCCCACTAGTGATGTATGGAAGTGAGAGCTGGACCATAAAGAAGGCTGATCGCTGAAGAATGGATGCTTTTGAATTATGGTGCTGGAGGAGACTCTTGAGAGTCCCATGGACTGCAAGAAGATCAAACCTATCCATTCTGAAGGAAATCGCCCTGAGTGCTCACTGGAAGGACAGATCCTGAAGCTGAGGCTCCAATACTTTGGCCACCTCATGAGAAGAGAAGACTCCCTGGAAAAAACCCTGATGTTGGGAAAGATTGAGGGCACAAGGAGAAGGGGACGATAGAGGACCAGATGGTTGGACAGTGTTCTCGAAGCTACGAACATGAGTTTGACCAAACTGTGGGAGGCAGTGGAAGACAGGAGGGCCTGGCGTGCTCTGGTCCATGGGGTCACAAAGAGTCGGACACGACTAAACGACTAAACAACACATACTGTAAGCTGCCCTATGATTTTCCAAACAAGGGTGGGATCATGGCAGACTGACGGTCTTCAATGACTCCTTGCCCACAGAGGTAGCAACCTGGTCTTGGATGATAGCCAGACACAAGCTTGGCTGACAGCGTTCACTTCTGAAAAGAAGTTGAAATGAAGCAATTAACCTCTGGTTGCTTTGAAAAGCTGGATTGTTGTTTTCCTGCCCTGTGACTGCAAACTGAGGAGCATCATCTTGCCCAAACAATACTGCGGTCCCTTTATTATGGACCGCAAAGACCTCCCTTTCTTAATGATCTTTGGAATGGGACGATTGTTTCCAGCACCTGTTGTATTAACTGTTTTCTGTAATAAAGAAAGAAAGCTCCCCTTACAGCGTTGAGTAAAAGCAACAAAGAGCTGGATTGCAGTTTGCAGAAGGGGAAGGAAATACCTGCCATGGCTGAAGCCTTCCCTGTTCCCATTTGTCTCCTTCTCCCACCATCAGCATCCGCCGTGGTCTAGATGAAAGTGCAGCATTCAAGGCCTGGGCTGCAGCTTGGACATTGAGGTAAGTGCCATAGCTGTCTGCGGACAGGACTGTCTCAATATCCTCTTGGGGCAAAGACTCCCCTTTCTCCTTCTCTCTGCATCTTATCCGGCCTTTCACGGATAACACATGCTTGGAAAATGAACAGTGAAATGCTTCACTCCAAAAATAGAAAAGGTGATTGTACAGTGATTCATGGTAACCATGTTTGGTGCTCCTTATTCTGGTCTTAATTGCGAAAGAGAGAGAACCATGAACGTACTGGAATTGCCTAGGAGAGAAAGTCAGGCAAGCGCTGATGTCCTGAAAAGCTGTTGTGATCCAGACTTTAGTCCCTATTTCCTTCTCATAATACATACATGATTCCATTATTAATAAAATGTCCACTGTATCAGTTACATAGCAAACAAATACGCCGACTTGTCCCCACTTGAAAAAAACTTCACTTGGGTCCAGCTGCTGAAGTAAATCCTCTTCTGCTAATATTTTTGAGAAGGCAACGCAGATCCCTCTTCTGATCATCAGAGGAGTCACAGTGCTCACAAACCTTTCTCCACTGTCATTGTCTGGAGCCAAGAGGCCAACCCACGTCCATCCGAAATGGAGGAGCAACTCCACGATCCCCTGGTGCTGAATTTCCTCTTTGGGGAGCATCTGGTGGACGAAAGGGAACTGTCTTTTATCTTCAAGAACCTGGGCTGTGAAGCCATAACTGAGCTGGGGAGGAAAGGAAAGAGGAATGGTTTGTTTTGCTTTCAGGATAGGGAGCAGATAATTAATTAGTCTCCCACCGCATGACTCCTGATCTTTCTCTCCATTCAGTTCACTAAAAGACACCTGCAGAGAATGTCCATGGCAGCATCAGCTCAGGGCTGGAAGGTGGGGCAAGGCAGGTGGGGAAAGCCTTGGCCTCATGGCCAGCACATAGCTCAGGGTCTTCCCACTTTTTAAAGTGCCCCTCCTTAAATCCCCACATGAAAAGGTTGAGTTTTAGTCTCTGCCCCTCCATGCCCTCTGTCTCATTCATACATGTGGGATTTTGTAGATGCCTGACATGGTGGAAATCTCCTTGGAGATGTCAGAATCGCTCCTTCCGAGAACAGCCAGAAGGGGATTCTCTTCTCCGCAGTGATAATTGGGAATGTTTTTTCCGCTGCCCGCAAGCAGCTCTAGCATGGCATCTGAAGTCATCCTGGCATCAAAATGGTTCTCATAGAGGTTGTAGCCAAGGGTGATGTTGGGTAAGATCCTGAGATCCCGGTTGATCTCCTGGATGGTGAAGAGGAAGGACAAGATGTGCCAGTAGAACCCAAGTGGGTCGCTGCAATAAACGGACCAATTTAAAAGACTGAAACTCTTTTCGCAGGTGAATGAAAACAAAATATTATCCACAAAGATTAGTCTCTTATTAAATCATCTTATTGCATTTATATCCAAGCATGACAAAGCCACTTATGGCGAACCAGAGCAGCACAAAACACGGAAACGCCATTTAACCCGCATCCACTGACCAGTGGGTTAGTTAGGAGCAATTTGAGTCCAGGTGGGGAAGCCCCAAAGACCTCAAAACATCTTTACTTAGAAATGAGGGTGAGAGACTGAGAGAGATATATAGAAGAAGAAGAAGAAGAAGAAGAAGAAGAAGAAGAAGAAGAAGAAGAAGAAGAAGAAGAAGAAGAAGAAGAAGAAGAAGAAGAAGAAGAAGAAGTGTTCTTGTTTTAGAGATCTGACTCAATAGCATGGGAGTCTCCTGACTTCTATTGTTTATTTCTTCTTTTTCTAGAAAGCATGCATTTCCCTCTCTTCAGCTAACAAACATCACCTGGAGGATCTTAACATTTCATTCTCAAAACTGCTGCATTCCTTAAAGACAATTCTGATTAAGCAGTTTATAAATTGTACAAATAGAATACTGTAGTTCAAAACTTGGAACCTTGGAAACTGCCTGAGTCTCATGCCATCCTCACCTCCTTCCTGCAGGTGGGAAAAATCAGAGGACCCCTTTGATTCCTAACCAGATTCTCTGGTATTCTTGTGCCACCAACCTGCAAGATGCAAGGCAATAGGAGAGGCTTTGGGGAAATTTTTTATTGGACCCCACCTGTCATCAGCCCTGGCAGGGCGGCTATTGGGTTGTTGGTTTTATTTTTATTAGGTATTTTGTGATTTTATATCTTGAATTTAGTCTGTGAACTGCCCTGAGACCCCCAGGTATAGGGTTCAATTAACAACAACAACAACAATCATCAAGGCCAAAGGTCAGCCAGGCAAGAGGGGAGTTGGAATACAGCAATCTCTGGAGGACCCCAGCCGTCTTTAGAGATAGGGACCACGGGACCTTAAGGACTTTGACATTCCTATCTAAAGAATTACTTACATCACAAGGCTGGCGAAGGGTGTCTGGGAAAAGACATATGGATGACGATCCCAAAGACGTTTTGGAGATACGATCCCACCAATGAGAAAGTCCCCAGGCCGGTAGTAATTGCGAGCATCAGTTTGATCTCTGATCAGATTCAAGGGGCATTTTGCCTTCTGCTTCACACAAACTCCATGGGAGCAAATTAGCAGCAGGAGCAGCAGGGATCTCATCCTGGCTCTGCCTCCACGTCTGTTACGTGTGGCTCCTCTCGCCTCCTGACCCAGCCAAGCAGGAGAATCCCAAGACTCTCGCAAGACCCAAGCTGCAGTGGCTTTCCTGGGTTGGGTGGGGCTCAGCTCTGGCTTCCCTCTTCCCCCCAGACCTTCACCTGCTCCAACTTTTGACTCAGTCTGTCTCCAACACAGGAAATATAGAACTTTTTCTTTTCCAGTCCTGGTAAAATTAATAATGTCATGCTGTTGGTGCTTCTTATGCAATCTCCAGAATGAAATATCTCTTGAGCTTTTAGAAGAAGAAATCACTGTGATTTTGATAATTATAACTGGAAGAAATTTCACCTAGATAATTTTCTGGGGTCATGAATGGCTCAAGCGGCAGCTTCCCAGCTGGAAGAAAACATGTTTCCAGTGCTGCTCTAATATTTAACATAAATCAATTGGGGAGGGCAGGTTTGGTCTGAAATTTGTGCACAAGGATCTCAGGAGAGAGCCCTGCAGCTGGATCCGACCAAAGGCCCAACTAGTCCAAGACCCTGTCGCTCACAGTGGAAATAGGAGAAGCAGGACCGGAGGGTCCCAAGGGACGTTCTCACACTTTCTCAGGGATTTGGGGTGCTTAAAGCTTTCAAAGCCCCCATGGTCCTACTCTGCCTCCACAGGGGAGGGGGCTGTTGTGCTCAGGCCCAGCCAGGGCTTTCGATGGAGACATTGGGTTGTCCACTCTGAGAACAGGATGAGGAATGACAAAGAGCCATTGGCCAAAATGATCAACTCCTGCCCAGAAACCTCTGTCCCCACTTTGGAAAGACGTGTGGATCCAGAATTGGCCTCCACAGTCACTTATGGACTCACTGTTAAGACCATGTTCATGGGTGACCATCTTACTTGGCTATGAGTGATTGCCAAAGAGAGAAGAGAGAAGAAGCCTGCCCATGTTTGCATCAATATGTCCTCTCAAAGTACTAAATCCTGCACCCAATGCCTGTTCTCTCCCAACAGAGAGTCGCTTCCATGAGACATTCAGAGTTTAAAGGGCCAAGCTGCCATAACCTCTGCAGTCAAAAGATGGTTGCAGCACAGCCCCCCCCCCAGTACCTGCTCAGGGCAATCCTCAGGCCAGAGTGCTGTTTCCATGAATGGAACTCTCCGCTGTGTCAATGGCGCACTGTGGGAAATGTTCACTTCCTGCGTGAAGCAGAAACACCTTCTTGCGCTTGTTTCTCTTAGGAAATCTTGTCATGTGTCAGGGGAACCCTGGTCTGCCATGAATCCACAAGCACGCAGTCATGGAGGCTCCTCCTTCTCAGCGGAAGGGTCCGGAAGAGTTATCCTTGATGGTGGCCATTGACAATGGACATAGCAATGTTTCCCCATCCTATTGGTTACCTGTGTGTTCATTCTAATGTATGTTTAATAACTACTCAGAAGAACGTCAATGCGTTACGAAATCTCTGTCTGGAAAGGTGTAAGCCCTGCAATTCACAACAGACTTGACTGACATGTTGACCTGTCTGACCTGCTGCAGCCCCTCCGAATGTGTGATGTCTTCTCTACATTTGAAGAAGAAGAAGAAGAAGAAAAGTTTGGATTTGATATCCCGCTTTATCACTCCCCGAAGGAGTCTCAAAGTGACTAACATTTTCCTTTTCCTTCCTCCCCCACAACAAACACTCTGTGAGGTGAGTGGGGCTGAGAGACTTCAGAGGTGTGACTAGCCCAAGGTCACCCAGCAGCTGAATGTGGAGGAGCGGGGATGCGAACCCGGTTCCCCGGATTACGAGTCCACAGCTCTTAACCTCTACACCACACTGGCTCTACACAACGTTGACATTTGTGGGATGGGACTTTGTACCATTTTTGTGCCAAATGTGAATCTTTAAAAAGCTGAAAAACACATTGTCTGGGGGTTCTCCTTTCTTTATTTTCAGAGAGGTTAAGACTTTGTTGTAACAAATAAATGAGCAAAGGCTTATCAGCCTGTCGTCTTCTGATTTTGTCTGGCTGTCTTCTCTTTTTTCCCTTTCCTCTGACCAAGGAACCTATCCTTCTGTGGAGTGACTCAGCTAAGGGATCTGGCCCTACAGAAAGGAACCCCTATTTCTGGTAACATTGTGTTTTGCTGCCGTGGAAGCCGTTCAGTGGATAGAAATGTTAATGACAATAGGGATATGGAATCACCCTAAGAAAAAGTGAACAGTTAGGATAGATAAGAAGGTGGGTGCCCCACAGCTTATTTGGGGAAAGGGGAGAGGTCCATACCATCCAACATTTCTCTCATGAAAATAGGGAGGTCCCATTCCATAATGATAATTTTACTATTTTTACCCCAGACATCTGACTGGACTGCCCCAACCACTCTGGACAGCTTCCGACATAGGCAAAAACATAATAAAACATTAAACATAAAAAAATGGAGCTTTCTCTCTGGTATGTGCCTGATCATTAATGCAGTTTCCATTATTATTATTATTATTATTATTATTATTATTATTATTATTATTATTATATCATATGGTCATAAAACTTCTTAGAATTCCTAAGATCTTAAGCTTGAATGAAAGCCAGATACACACACAGACAAATTTACTATTTGGAGAGACTATCTCTTCTCCAGCCTCTTTAAAACTCCTTTTTATGTCCTTTATGAACAAATGTGTTGAGGGGTGTGTGTGTGTGTGTGTGTGTGTGTGTGTGTGTGTGTGTGTGTGTGTGTGTACACAAACCCACGTGGGGATGGTGACAAACTGGGTCTTTGCCCCAGGTGACAGAATGCCTGGTTTTGGCCCTTCCTTCAGAAGGCTTGGGGGTTGGATATCTCCATACACTCCAACATTTCTCCAGTGAAAATAGGGACATCCTAAGGAACATTCCAGGATCAAATCAGAAACCGGAACGCCTTCTTTCAATCAGGGAGGTCCCTGGAAAATAGGGGCACTTGGAGGGTCCAGAGGTCTGTTGGTCTTGGTGCCTTTTGCATGTGGCTCCTACAGTTCAGTCTTGGAGGAGAGACCAAATTCTGCCATATTTGGAGGGTGGGCTGAGGGAGGGACCCCCTTTTCGTTCTCAGAGCAGAAATACTTGGGGGATTGGAATACATGGGGGGGGGGGAGTCCCGTATAAAGCATTGGCACACATCTGAAAGACATTTGCACACTATAAGGCATATCAGCAGAGTCAGTGAAAGCAGAATTGTGTAGGAATTGTGGCATCAAGGATTTTATTATGTACAGCAAGAGAAATGAAAGAAACCTGGCGTTCTATGTGAGCTGCTTCTCACACGCTTCCTCTCTAGCCGGACAGAGAGAACAAAGAGCGGAAGTTTGTCCGCTTGACTTCCGCTTACACACACAGTGGTAATAAATGAAATCATCTGATCACGTGACCCTCTGCAATAGTGGCAGGGAAAATACTGACAGCCACCCCCACCCCCCAGGGATGACACTTGGGGTGGGCCACACACATTGATGGGTGATGGGTGATGGGTTTTTCCAAGCTCCTCCAAAAACCACATTCAGTGGGATTGGGCAGCCCTCTGGGGTTGTTGGGGAAAGAATGCTGTTCTGAGGCCTTAGACTCTCAACGTGTTTTGGGGAAGGCGAGTCTCTCTTGCACATGCAGCCAACTTGCTCCTCTTGCCAGACACAACATGTCTGTGAGCAGCCAGCCTGGGAGGGGCTCTGGGAAGCAGCGATGGAGATTGGAGGGGAGGGGAGAGGAGAGGAAGATATTGCTGCAGGTTGACCAGAGGGATGACCTTGAATGTTGCATTCTTAAATGTTGTGTAATTGGGCGTTTATACTTGGTGAACCTCTTGGAACCTCTCATTTTGCCATTCAATGGTGTGTAAATTTAACATTTTAAAAAATTTAATATTCAAAATGATAACTGGTTATTTTCACCACAGGAAGCGTACGGATCCCTCCCCCAGTGGCAGTCAATGATCAGATCAAATGAAAGCAGCGTTCTTACCAGTTGGTTTCTTTAATCATCACAGCCAGAGATAAAGGAATGCCTCTCTCTCTCTCTGGAAATGGTGTTGCCCCCAGTACAGGCTCACCCCCTCCGTCCCCATTAATGTCCGTCACTCCTACGTTGCGTAATCTGAGCTTGCGGCCTCTGAGCTCTCTGTTCTATCACTCTCAAACCCTTCTAGTCTTAGCCGAAGGGGGGGGGTCAGGAATGCTGTCCAAGGACACTGAATCTGCCCGCTCTCTCTCTCCTGTTGTTTCCTCTTCTAGCTGTTCCTCACTCAGTTTCTCCCAGCTTTCCCCCTCTGGACTATTCCCCTCTGCAAGCCCCTGTTCTAAATCAATACTGTCCTCCTGCCCTTGAGAAGGTTCAGGAAAGCTGGGGGGTGGGGTGGGTGGGTTGGCTCCCACCATTCCTCCTCAGTCCAGCCCATGACATCTGCCTTCCAGTGAGCTTCCTTGGGCTGCTGCATAAACTTCTGCAGTTGGCCTCTCCTTGTCCAGTGCTCATTAAGGGTTCCTTGTCATCCTGGGAAAAGTGACAAGTGGTGTCAGGCTTCAGGGAATCTGATCCTTCCCACAAAGGCAGCCAAGATGCAGATAAACAAGGAGTTCTTACTACCCAGTAATTTATTCCATAGTTCACAGAGTGACACGAAGGAATGCAGTCTCCCTAAGATAATGGCGATGCTCCGAGTAAAGTCCTACCCCCTCTGTCTCTCCTATTCTACATCACCCCTGTGTCGGCTAATCTGAGCTTCCTGCTTCTGAGCTTCCTGATCTACTCTCAATGCCTGTCTTGTCTTGTGAGAAAGGGGGGGGGGTCAGGAAAGCTTTCCAAAGACACTGAGTCTGCCAGCTGTCTCTCTCCTGGTGCTTCTTCTTCCTGTTGTTCCTCTCCAAGTATCTCCTAGCTTCTGGCCTCTGCAGCCTCTGAACTATGACCTTCTGCAAACCACTGTTCTAAATCTATACTGCCCTCCTGTTCTCAGGAAGGTTCAGGATAAGTGGCCCCCGCAATTCCTTCTCAGTCCAGTCCCTGACAAGTGGGGTGCTGCAGGTTCTGTGACCTGAAGGAGCATCTCCACCTCCATAGTTCAACCCAGACACTGGGGTTCAGTTCCGAGGCCTTCCTGGCGGTTCCATCATGACAATATGTGAAGTTACAGGGAACCAGGCAGAGGCCTTCTCCAGGGGGAAGGGGAGCTTGTTGCTGCAGGAGGGGGAGCCCCCCGGGACTCTTCACCAGCCTGACTCATCTCTGCTCTTGGCTTCCTTCTTCCCTCCCTCCTGCTTCAGCTTCAGCTTCAGCTTCTGCCTCTGATTCTGGACTGCTCTCTGCCACAGACTCTCCCCGCTCACTCACCCTCTTACCTTCTCAGCTTCTGCCCCCTCTTTTCCCCAGTCTTCTCCCTCTGATTTCCCATCGCTGACCCACCACCTCTCCCCGGGCTCTCAGCCTTCTGCCCTTGGTGGTTCCCCAGCTGGTTCCTCTCATCATTTCAAACAGAAGATGAAGATGAGTCAGGTCTTGGGGAATCAGATTCTTTGGCAGCAAAGAAGCAGATAACAAAGGAGAGTTCTTACCCATTCGTTTATTCAATAATCACAGCGAGAGACAAAGGAATGTGGTTTCTCTCTAGAAATGGCATTGCTTAGACTTCCGGTTGATCATGCAGCCATCTCTGGCGGAGGTCCCTTCGGCTGAAGGGACCTCGGCGCCTCAAAGGCGGGGGAAGACACTACAGCGCAGCGGACCCCCAGAAAACCCCCCAAATCAGGCATTTTGGGGACTTGGTGATCTGTCGGGTGCCAGAAGCGAGCTCCCCCCTCCCCGGTAAGCTCTGTTTTGAGCCCTGAGAGTGAGGGTCAGAGCCATGGTGCTGCGGAT
The DNA here is from genome assembly GCF_963506605.1 of Zootoca vivipara. Classification (NCBI taxonomy): domain Eukaryota; kingdom Metazoa; phylum Chordata; class Lepidosauria; order Squamata; family Lacertidae; genus Zootoca; species Zootoca vivipara. Next base: position 59,142,755 of record NC_083287.1, on the reverse strand, counting down.
CACACAGAGAGGCAAAGGAATGTGGGTTCTCTCGCGAAATGGCATTGCTTGAAGTAAAGCCCCCCCTATTCTGCGTCGGCAAATCTGAGCCTTCTGCAGCTGAGCTCTCTGTTCTACTACCCTCAATGCCTGTCTTGTCTTGTGAGAAGGGGGGGCCAGGAAAGCTTTCCAAGCACACTGAGTCTGTCAGCTGTCTCTCCTCTGGTGCTTCTTCTTCCTGCTGTTCCTCTCCAAATATTTCCAAGCTTCTGGCCTCTGCAGCCTCTGAGCTATGGCCCTTCTGCAAACCACTGATCTAAATCTATACTTTCCTCCTTTTTGGGGAAGGTTCAGGAGAAGGGGAGGGCGGTGGTCCCTACCATTCCTTCTCAGTCCAGTCCCTGACAAAATAATGTTATTAACATGCCACTAATGCTGCCCAGACTCTGCAGAACCAGCCAGGATGACCCAGATGAAGATCAGCAGCAGAAACAAAAACAAGATGATGCTAAAAGGTATCTTTTTGGAATCACCCTGTGGTAAAGATTTGAAGTCCAAGGGGCTTGTAGTCATGGTAATTATTATTGGTTCATTTTCATCATTCATGATTTATGTTAAATGAAGAGAGATTTATATCGATGGAGCATTAATCCCAAAACAACTACCGTATATGTCTTTCCTTCCTGCAATGCTGGGTATATGCAACACGGAAGACTTTAGGAATCGGATGCCATCTTAAGTTCTAGTTCCCAGCTGCTCCTTTGTGTTCAGATCAGGCCTCAGCAGAATAAGGTAGCACTTGGGAAGGAAGATGCAGCCCAGGAGCCCAGCACTGGAGGCCAAGATAGAGAAGATCTGCACGGCCACCATGTACTTGCCCTTGGTGCTCAGGTAGGTGGGCACAAAAGACACCCAAACACTGCAAAAGACCAGCATGCTGAAGGTGATCAGCTTGGCTTCGTTGAAGGACCCAGGCAGCTTCCTGGCTAGGAAAGCCACCGTGAAGCAGATGGCAGCCAGGAAGCCCAGGTAGCCGAGGGCACCATAAAACATGGCCACAGAGCCTTCGTTGCATTGCAAGATGATCTCTTCCGCCTGGGAGCGCATGTCGGGCTCTGGGAATGGGGGAGAAGAGCCCAGCCAGATGGTGCAGATGAGAACTTGGACACCAGAACAGGAGATGACAATGGAGGTGGCCAGACTCTTCCCCAACCATCTCCTCACCCTGTTCCCTGGCCTTGAGGCCAGGAAGGCCAGCACCACCGTGATGGTCTTGGCCAAGACAGAAGAAACAGCAGTGGAGAAGATGATGCTGAAGGCCGTTTGTCGGAGAAGCAGGTGGCTATCCTTGGTTGTCCAATGATGAGAAGGTGGACAGGAGACAAGGAGGGAGCAGGAGGGAGACGAGCAGGGATGTAGGAGAGGTCCCGGTTGTTGGCTTTGACTAGTGGAGTTTCTTTGTATTTCATGAAGATTCCTAACACTATGCCTGCTGTTAAGGGATAAGAAGAGGACAATGGAAGCTAAGGTGATCCCAGATGTTCTTCATAAGCCAGGAAGGTGATGATCTTGGAGACACCATTGATCTCTGTCCTTGTTTGGATGCTGATCTTCTGGGCATTTGGTTGCAACGTTCTGCATCTGAGGAGGAGGAAAGAGTGGCTTCAGCATCCCTTAACATCCATGACCACCTGCGCTCCGGAAATATGAATGTCTAAAGAGGTAAAGAGTGGCAAGAATTTGTTCCTTTTTTGCAAAGGGCAAAAATGCTCCCTCTCTCGTAATCCTTTTCACCCACCTTCTTGGTTGGACATGGTTCCTTCTGCACATGGATCACAAGCGTAGCAGCAAACAGGCTTTCCTTCTGGAACCACCTTTGCATATCCAGGTCGACATATTTTGCTACACCTGGAACGAGGCAGGGTCTAACCATGAAGATAAGAAGGTGCATAGAAAATAAATAAAAATGATATGGGGAGAGGGAAATATTGGAAAAACTTGGGGATAACCTGAGAGTGCTAAAAATAAATCACACACCCCAGTTTTCCAGTGGCCCATCAAAAGTATGCTTCACGCAGAGTTGACAGAAAAAACAAAACACGCAACAGAAGTTGACTCGGCTAGAGTATGTCCCAAAGAGTTAAAAGGTTTTTTCCCAACCTAGCATGAAACCCCTGACTAGCAGTATACCGTAGATTACAGAAGATTACAATGTAATGCAGTGAGAGGAGGAATGAGGAAGTCAACAGTATTAGATTTGGTATAATATTTAATTAGTTAAAAAATTTGTATGCATTTTGTATGTTTTTTGTATGTTTTATAGTTTTTTGTATTTTTGTATTTTGTGTTTTTGTTGTTGTTTGTTATAAAATCAATAAATATATTGCCAAAAAAAGTATACAGAAGAAAACAACATATTGGCTTTTTTAACGGAAAGAATAATAAAACAAACTGACTCGGAACTCTTCGTTTGCCAAAAACCTTTTCTACAGAGACTTTAAACACTCTCTACCAGTAACTTTGCACACCCATATTTCAACTCTCCAAACCTCCCACCAGACTCCTACACAACTACCACATCAAATGCTGTCCAACAGAGCCTTATATACATGGAGTAAAGCCCACACCTTTGAGCAATTAAACTGAAATCTCCGGCACCTGTTTTCTTAAACAGATACAATTGACATTAGACCGGCTCATAAGCAACTTGATTATTCAAGAACCCCAACAGGAAAGAAGGTGCATTGAGGAGGAAGTGTTAGGGGTATTTGTGTATCTGGATTTCACCCATATGGTTTGGAAATGACCCAACAGGAACTCTTGTCCCCCTACCCTGTCCACCTTCTGCACAGAAGCAACTCTTTGGTTGATTTATTCATTCAAATTTTATATCAGATATTTATATACAATTCAAAGTGTTGGTGCTAACCTTTAAAGCCCTCAATGAACTTGGCCCAGGATACCATGAGGAGTGTCTCCACCCCCTTTATCCAGCCCTGACCCTGAGGTCCTCCTCCTCAGCACTCCAAAGGTGGGGGAAACCGCTCTAGCGCAGCGGACCCCCCTTAAAGAACCCCAAATTGAGCGTTTGGGGGCAAGTCATCCGGCGGGTGCCTTAAGCAGGCTTTCCCCTCCCCGGTAAGCCTCTGTTTTGAGCCCCCGAGAGTGAGGGGGTAAAGAGCTGCAGCATATCAGACAAGACCACAAACTTTGACAGCGCGAAGCTGCAAGACTGTGTGACAATAGCGAATAATTTTTCCAAAGAATGTCAAAAGGAACAGACCGTGAGTAACGTGATTTATTGGATTATAAATTGAAAAATTGGCCCTGGAGAGAGATCCAAAAATGGAAGTTGATCTCCTCCAACTGATAGAGATAAGAAGCAGCTACATTAACCGAAGCCGGTAAAAGACTTAAGACTTTCAAAACTTCCAAAGATTGGACCTAAACTCCCCCCTTGAGGCAGGGTAAAGGGGGGAAGAATATTAATTTTTTTAAAAATCCCTGTAAAGCATTATAATTTGGACTGGGGAAAGCCTCTCTTCATGCTGGAATCGGCATCCTGGATGGATCAGTGAGACCATTGTGATGTCATAATAGAAAGGAATGGGTTTACTTCCTATAGGTTTTTGAAGGGAATGCTGTGGATATAGCCTATCTTGATTTCAGCAAGGCCTTTGACAAGGTGCCCCATGATATTCTTGTAAAGAAGCTGGTAAAATGTGGGCTAGACAATGCTACCATTAAGTGGATTTGTAACTGGCTGACTGACCGAACCCAAAGGGTGCTCATCAATGGCTCCTCTTCATCCTGGAGAGTAGTGACTAGTGGGGTGCCACAGGGTTCTGTCTTGGGCCCAGTCTTATTCAACATCTTTATCAATGACTTGGATGATGGGCTTGAGGGCATCCTGAGCAAGTTTGCAGATGACACCAAATTGGGAGGGGTGGCTAATACCCCAGAGGACAGGATCACACTTCAAAATGACCTTAACAGATTAGACAACTGGGCCAAAGCAAACAAGATGAATTTTAACAAGGAGAAATGTAAGGTACTACACTTGGGCAAAAAAAAATGAAAGGCACAAATACAGGATGGGTGACACCTGGCTTGAGAGCAGTACATGTGAAAAGGATCTAGGAGTCTTGGTGGACCACAGACTTGACATGAGTCAGCAGTGTGATGCAGCAGCTAAAAAAGCCAATGTAATTCTGAGCTGCATCAATAGGAGTATAGCATCTAGATCTAGGGAAGTAATAGTACCACTGTATTCTGCTCTGGTCAGACCTCACCTGGAGTACTGTGTCCAGTTCTGGGCACCACAGTTCAAGAAGGATACTGACAAGCTGGAACGTGTCCAGAAGAGGGCAACCAAAATGGTCAAAGGCCTGGAAACGATGCCTTATGAGGAACGGCTTAGGGAGCTGGGTATGTTTAGCCTGGAGAAGAGAAGTTTAAGGGGTGATATGATAGCCATGTTCAAATATATAAAAGGATGTCATATAGAGGAGGGAGAAAGGTTGTTTTCTGCTGCTCCAGAGAAGCGGACACGGAGCAATGGATTCAAACTTCAAGAAAGAAGATTCCACCTAAACATTAGGAAGAACTTCCTGACAGTAAGAGCTGTTCGGCAGTGGAATTTGCTACCAAGGAGTGTGGTGGAGTCTCCTTCTTTGGAGGTCTTTAAGCAGAGGCTTGACAGGCATATGTCAAGAATGCTTTGATGGTGTTTCTTGCTTGGCAGGGGGTTGGACTGGATGGCCCTTGTGGTCTCTTCCAACTCTATGATTCTATGATTTTGCAGGAGTGGCTGAAGGAAGAGCAGAGCAATCTCTCCTCGCCTTCTTCCTCGGCAACATCCCCTACCTTGTGAAACTGTTTGGGCCACTCAATGGCTTCTGGGTTGATGGTGAACTTGATTCCAGTAGATGCCTCTCTCCTTATACTGCCAATCTTCACCAGAGCACAAGACTGATTGCGAAACATCACCCAATTCAGAATATCAAAGTCAGGAGGCAGCTCCCAATTCTCCTCCAAACACATTGTGCCCCTGGAAGTATTCAGACACTGGATTTCTTTTAAGAAAGGGTGGAGCTGGAATGACAGGGAAAAGAGCAGCATTTTAATGTTCCTCACTTGGACTCAGGTGGTGCTGTGGGTTAAACCACAGAGTCTAGGGCTTGCTGATCAGAAGGTCGGTGGTTCCAATCCCTGCAACGGGGTGAGCTCCTGTTGTTCGGTCCCAGCTCCTGCCCACCTAGCAGTTCAAAGCAAATGAAAGTGCAAGTAGATAAATAGGTACCGCTACAGCGGGAAGGTAAACGGCGTTTCCGTGCGCTGCTCTGGTTCGCCAGAAGCGGCTTTGTAATGCTGGCCACATGACCCAGAAGCTGTCTGCAGACAAACGCCGGCTCCCTCAGCCAATAACGCGAGATGAGTGCCGCAACCCCAGAGTTTGACACGACTGGACCTGATGGTCAGGGGCCCCTTTACCTTTACCTTTACCACTTGGAGATGGGGGCTCTCCAAAATAAAAGTAATGCAAATAATAAGATTAATACAAAAGACAATACATTCCTTTAAAAGTAAAAAACCAAAATGCCTAAGGAGACACCTTGGTCTATTGGAATTGGCTGAGAGAGCCTCATTTCCACATATGCCCCTTTTATTTTTAGTGAAGATTGATTATTTGAATTCATATAGCGCTGTTCATCCAATGATCTGATGGTGGATTACAGCATAATTACAATTCCTTATGTTGCTCTTGCACCAGAATTCAGGGGAACACTCAGACTCAGAAATAGAACTAAGTGAAAGAGGGACCTACTCTAGAGATGAGAGCTGGCTGGCAGAGTTGAACAAGGGCAGTTTGACACCCCCTCCCCATCTCAAGGAAGACACTGTTAGCTCTCAAGAAGAGGAAGAGTTGGAAGGCAGCCAGAGTGTTGCTAGGCAATCAGCAGATCAGCAGAGGTCTGAAAGTGGGGAGGGCAAGGGCCAGCCTCTCAGTCCCCATTCTAGGAGACTGGATAAGATCAGAGGGCAATGGAAGCACAACATGGGTGTTATGTACTTATATTTCAAGGGGAAAGGCAGGGCTTTGGTTTTTTGTTATGTATTTTTCCTCCACATTTTGTATCTTTATGCTGTAAACTGCCCTATGATTTTCCAAACAAGGGTGGGATCATGGCAGACTGACGGTCTTCAATGACTCCTTGCCCACAGAGGTAGCAACCTGGTCTTGGATGATAGCCAGACACAAGCTTGGCTGACAGCGTTCACTTCTGAAAAGAAGTTGAAATGAAGCAATTCACCTCTGGTTGCTTTGAAAAGCTGGATTGTTGTTTTCCTGCCCTGTGACTGCAAACTGAGGAGCATCATCTTGCCCAAACAATACTGCGGTCCCTTTATTATGGACCGCAAAGACCTCCCTTTCTTAATGATCCTTGGAAAGGGACGATTGTTTCCAGCACCTGTTGAATTAACTGTTTTCTGTAATAAAGGAGAAAGAAAGAAAGCTCCCCTTACAGCGTTGAGTAAAAGCAACAAAGAGCTGGATTGCAGTTTGCAGAAGTGGAAGGAAATACCTGCCATGGCTGAAGCCTTCCCTGTTTCCATTTGTCTCCTTCTCCCACCATCAGCATCCGCCGTGGTCTAGATGAAAGTGCAGCATTCAAGGCCTGGGCTGCAGCTTGGACATTGAGGTAAGTGCCATAGCTGTCTGCAGACAGGACTGTCTCAATATCCTCTTGGGGCAAAGACTCCCCTTTCTCCTCCTCTCTGCATCTTATCCAGCATTTCGGGGATAACACATGCTTGGAATATGAACAGTGAAATGCTTCACTCCAAAAATAGAAAAGGTGATTGTACAGTGATTCATGGTAACCATGTTTGGTGCTCCTTATTCTGGTCTTAATTGCGAAAGAGAGAGAACCATGAATCTGCTGGATGTAAAGAGGAGGGAAAGTCAAGCTAGCGCTGATGTCCTGGAAAGCTGTTGTGATCCAGACTTTGCCCCCTATTACCTTCTCGTAATAAAAACATATTACCATTATTGATAAAATGTCCACTGTATCCGTTACATAGCAAACAAATACCCCGACTTGTCCCCACTTGAAAGAAACTTCACTTGGGTCCAGCTGCTGAAGTAAATCCTCTTCTGCTAATATTTTTGAGAAGGCAACGCAGATCCCTCTTCTGATCATCAGAGGAGTCACAGTGCTCACAAACCTTTCTCCACTGTCATTGTCTGGAGCCAAGAGGCCAACCCACGTCCATCCGAAATGGAGGAGCAACTCCACGATCCCCTGGTGCTGAATTTCCTCTTTGGGGAGCATCTGGTGGACGAAAGGGAACTGTCTTTTATCTTCAAGAACCTGGTTTGTGAAGCCATAACTGAGCTGGGGAGGAAAGGAAAGAGGAATGGTTTGTTTTGCTTTCAGGATAGGGAGCAGATATTTAGTCATGTGAAATGAGTGATATCTAAGCAAAGTTGTGCTGGTGGAGCCGGTGGGAGTTGGTGGTGTCAGGAAGTGTTCAGGTGAGAAGAAGAGGTGGAGACCCTCAAGAGGATTCCAGGGAGGGGGCAGAGGAAGACAGTATGGAGCCAGGTTTGTGGTGGTGGGAAACAGGACACAGCCCAGAGGGAGAAAAGAGCTGGGGAATGTTGGAAGGGGAGGAACAAGGGCAAGCTAGCAGATTCACCAGTCTTGAACAGAGACAGGAGTCAGATGCAATAGAGACAAGATCAGAACCAGTTGATCCTCTGTCCCTTGGGAGCCTGCTAGATCTTCCTCCTTCCCCTAAAACCAGGCGTTTCACCCACGTCACAGAGTCAGGTGGGGGCCAAGTAGGAAAAGGCTCAGTACATTCAAAAAAGAGTGTTGGATTTCATTTCACTTCATTTATTGACTTCATTCACAAAAATCACAAAGCGACTTATTAATAGCAAAAACGTAATAGAACATCACAAATGCAACATAAATCATATTGAATAATTTACAAACCATCAGTTAAGCATTTACGTTCTACGGTATAAAACACTATTAACAAAACAACTCATAAGCTAAACAGCGCGATTTCAACAAAAGTAACATTATAAGATTAACAAAATGCTGCAGTAGTCATAATCTATGGAACAATATGAACACCCTTAACAAACCGGCAACCCAAACTGAACTACACACTCATGGATTCATGCACACAGTCTCCCCACCGCATGACTCATGATCTTTCTCTCCATTCAGTTCACTAAAAGACACCTGCAGATAATGTCCATGGCAGCATCAGCTCAGGGCTGGAAGGTGGGGCAAGGCAGGTGGGAGAAGCCTTGGCCTCATGGCCAGCACATAGCTCAGGGTTTTCCCACTTTTTAAAGTGCCCCTCCTTAAATCCCCACATGAAAAGGTTGAGGTTTAGTCTCTGTCCCTCCATGCCCTCTGTCTCATTCATACATGTGGGATTTTGTAGATGCCTGACATGGTGGAAATCTCCTTGGAGATGTCAGAATCACTCCTTCCAAGAACAGCCAGAAGGGGATTCTCTTCTCCGCAGTGATAATTGGGAATGTTTTTTCCGCTGCCCGCAAGCAGCACTAGCATGGCATCTGAAGTCATCCTGGCATCAAAATAGTTCTCATAGAGGTTGTAACCAAGGGTGATGTTGGGTAAGATCCTGAGATCCCGGTTGATCTCCTGGATGGTGAACAGGAAGGAAAAGATGTGCCAGTAGAACCTAGTCCTCTCACTGCAAAAAAATGAAGCAATTTTAAAGACTCAAACCCTATTCTCAGGTGAATGAAAACAAAATATGATCCCCAAATATTAGCCTCTATTTAATCATCTTATTGTATTTATATCCAAGCCTTTTCTGTCCATTATACAATGCAGATTTGGAGATTTGTTCTCCATTACAGAAGTGTAGATGCACACAGTCTCTCTGCAGAAAATAAAACAGAGTAAAATAATGAATCTCCTACCCCCCACCCCCACCCCAAGTTTCGAAACTATTGGGAAGTTGCTGCAAATGTTTCGTCTTTGCTTTTACCTCAGTGATCTGGCTCCTTCAAAGGGGGGGGGCGTATACATTCCCCAGCTGAAACAAAATAAAAAAATTCCTTCCAACAGCACCTTAGAGACCAATGAAGTTTGTCATAGGTATGAGCTTTCGTGTGCATGCACACTTCTTCAGATACACTGAAACAGAAGTCTCCAGACCCTTATATATAGTGAGAGGGTGGGGAGGGGTATTACTCAGAAGGGTGGTGGGAATGGGTGATTGACTGACTGATAGCTGTTGACAACTGTTGATAACTGTTAACGACTGCAAATGTTCTTACAGAAAAAAGCAAGGGGTGAGATGGGGCTAAAAACAGCTTTATTATGTATAATGAGATAAGAATCCAATGTCTTCCTTGAGACCAGGTCTCTCCATGGTTTTAAGCTTGGTAATAATACAACCACCAGACTTAACATGGACGCTGGTACCAGAGCCTGCAATAAACCCAGATGCCAACTTTGCTGCCACATACACCCGGACAACACCATCACTGGCCCCATCTCAGGACTATTTAATTGCTCATCTTCTAACATTGTGTATGCCATCAAATGCCAACGGTGCCCTTCAGCTCTCTATATTGGACAAACAGGCCAAACCCTACGCCAAAGGATAAATGGACATAAATCTGACATCACGAATCACAAGACAGAGAAACCAGTAGGAGAACACTTCAATCTCCCAGGACATTCTAGACAAGATCTCAAAGAAGCTGTTTTATTGCAGAAAAATTTCAGAAACAGACTGGAAAGAGAAGTTGCTGAATTGCAACTCATTACCAAGCTTAAAACCATGGAGACACCTGGTATGAACAGAGACATAGGATTCTTATCTCATTATACATGATCAAGCTGTCTTTAGCCCCATCTCACCCCTTGCTTTTTCCTATAAGAACATTTGCAGTCGTTAACAGTCGTCGACAGCTATCAGTCAGTCAATCACCCATTCCCACCACCCTTCTGAGTAATACCCCTCCCCACCCTCTCACCATATATACGCATCTGGGGACTTCTGTTTCAGTATATGCACACGAAAGCTCATACCAATGGCAAACTTAGTTGGTCTCTAAGGTGCTGCTGGAAGGAATTCTTTAATTTTGTTTCGACTACGTCAGACCAACACAGCTACCTACCTGTAACTAGAACATTCCCCAGCTGTTATTCAGAAGGGAAAAGGGGGGTTAAGTGGGGTGGAGTGTTTTGTCAAGGGTGACCAGTGGGTTAGTTAGGAGGAATTTGAGTCCAGGTGGGGAAGCGCTTACCTCTCAATCCTGGTGAAGGGTGTCTGGGAAAAGACATATGGATCACGTTGCAAAAGACGTTTTGGAGATACGATTCCACCAATAAGAAAGTCTCCAGGCTGGTAGTAATTGCGAGCATCAGTTTGATCTCTGATCAGATTCAAGGGGCATTTTGCCTTCTGCTTCACACAAACTCCACGTGACTGAATTAGCAGCAGGAGCAGCAGGGATCTCATCCTGGCTCTGCCTCCTTCACATCTGCTACGTGTGGCTCCTCTTGCCTCCTGACCCAGCCAAGCAGGAGAATCCCAAGACTCTCACAAGACCCAAACTGCAGTGGCTTTCCTGGGCTGGGTGGGGCTCAGCTCTGGCTTCCCTTTCTCCTCCAGTCTCCAAATCTTGACTCAGTCTGTCTCCAACACAGGAAATATTATCTGCAACAACTTTCTCTTTCCCAATCACAATTAATAATGCCATGCTGTTGGTGTTTCTGGTGCAATCTCCATAAATATCTCTTGAGCTTTGAGGAGAAGAAATCACTATGATTTTGATAATTATTACTGGAAGAAATTTCACCTGCATAACATAACTGCATAACTTGAATGGCTGAAGCGGCAGCTGCAGAGCTGGAGGAAAACATGTTTGCAATGCTGCTCTAACATTTGGCATAAATCGGGGGGGGGGGGAGTTTGGCCTGAAATTTGTGCAGAAGGACCTCAGGAGAGAGCCCTGCAGCTGGATCCGACCAAGGGCAAAACTAGTCCAACAGCATGTAGCTCACAGTGGGAAACAGGAGAATCAGGACTGGAGGGTCCCAAGGGATCCTCTCAAGGAATTGGGGTGCTTCAAGCTTTCAAAGCCCCCATGGTCCTGCTCTGCCTCCACAGGGGAGGGGGCTGTTGTGCTCAGGTCCAGCCAGAGCTTTCGATGGAGGCATTGGGTTGTCCACTGTCAGAACAGGATGAGGAATGACAATTGTATTTCAATATTTCTGTTGGAAGCTGCCCAGAGTGGCTGGGGAGGCCCAGCAAGATGGGCGGGGTATAAATATAATAATAATAATAATAATAATAATAATAATAATAATAATAATAATAATAATTTATACCCCCGCCCTCCCCAGTCAAAACCGGGCTCAGGGCAGCTCACACCAATAAAATTACAATAAAACATAAAAAGCAATTGATTAAAATACAGATTAAAATACAGTATTAAAATTTAAAACGCAGCCTGATTATTATTATTATTATTATTATTAAGCAGTGAGAGATTTTACTTTCTTGGGCTCCATGATCACTTCAGATGGTGACAGCAGTCATGAAATTAAAAGACGCCTGCTTCTGGGGAGAAAAGCAATGAGAAACCTAGACAGCATCTTAGAAAACAGAGACATCACCTTGCCGACAAAGGTCCGTATAGTTAAAGCTATGGTTTTCCCAGTAGTGATGTATGGAAGTGAGAGCTGGACCATAAAGAAGGCTGATCGCCGAAGAATTGATGCTTTTGAATTAAGGCGCTGGAGGAGACTCTTGAGAGTCCCATGGACTGCAAGAAGATCAAACCTATCCATTCTTAAGGAAATCAGCCCTGAGTGCTCACTGGAAGGACAGATCCTGAAGCTGAGGCTCCAATACTTTGGCCACCTCATGAGAAGAGAAGACTCCCTGGAAAAGACCCTGATATTGGGAAAGATTCCCAGTGTTGTTATTTCATAATTGCATTCCTGATACCTGAATGCCATCACAACACTGTGCTGCCCCCACTTCAGACCCTTTCATGGAGCCACCAATGGCAAGAGGAAGGGCGTTTGGCAAACCCTCACCGGGATCCACTCCAGCCCAGAAACCTCTGTCCCCACTTTGGAAGGACGTGTGGATCCAGAATTGGCCTCCACAGTCACTTATGGACTCACTGTTAAGACCCTGTTCATGGATGACCATCTTACTTGGCTATGAGTGATTGCCAAAGAGAAGAGAGAAGAAGGCTGCCCATGTTTGCATCGATATGTCCTCTCAAAGTACTAAATCCTGCACCCAATGCCTGTTCTCTCCCAACAGAGACTCGCTTCCAGAAGACATTCAGAGTTTAAAGGGCCAAGCTGCCATAACCTCTGCAGTCAAAAGATGGTTGTCCATGAATGGGACTCTCTGCTGTGTCAATGGCGCACTGTGGGAAATGTTCACCTTATTGCGCGTATTTCTTGTCATGCGTCGTGGGAACCTTGTTCTGCCATGAACCCCCAAGCACGCAGTCATGGAGGCTCCTCCTTCTCAGGGGAAGGGTCCGGAAGAGTTATCCTTGATGGTGGCCATTGACAATGGACATAGCAATCTTTTCCCATCCTATTGGTTACCTGTGTTGTCATTTAAATGGAACTTGTGATAACTATTAGAACCTCAATGTGTTACAAAAACTCGTGTCTGGAAAGATTTAAGCTCTGTAATTCACAACAGACTTGACTGACATGTTGAAATCTTTAACCTGTCTGACCTGCTGCAGCCCCTCCTAACATGTGATGTCCTTTTTATGTTTGCCTACACATCGCTGACATTTGTGGGATGGGACTTCTTATCATTTTTGTGCCAAATGTAAATTTTTGAAAAGCTAAAAATGCATTGTAGGGGGGTTCTCCTTTCTTTATTTTCAGAGAGGTCATAACAAATAAATGACCAAAGTACAGCAAGCACGGGAACGGCTATAATCAGTCCAATTAGTCTTTATTTACAAGCGTATTTGCAGAGCAGTGTTAGTATTTTCATTCTCCTATTGCTGGGTCACATGATCCCATGTTTGCATTCCTTACCATTGTATGTGTGGGAACGGAAGGCAGACTGAAAAACTTCCACTCTATTCTTCTCTTTCTGACTAAGAGGATGTTTGTGTGAGATTCTGCTCGCACTGCTAGTCATGTTCCTTTACTTAATTTGCTGTAAATAATAAAATACTCAATGCCACATATCTGGACAGTCTGGCTTTTCGCTGACTCTGCACACACAGGTCCATCGGATATGTGTCGCTGGTTGTACGGGACCGCTGCCCAATTTGTGTCCTGATATCGGTTATGGGCCCAGGACTGTTGTGATTTATGGTGACGGAAGGTACCGTGTTTCTCCAAAAATAAGCCATACCCCGAAAATAAGCCAAAGTGATAGGCAGTTTAACCTTGTAGGTTAAACTGTACCATACTTAATAAAAAAAATAAGACACCCCCTGAAAATAAATATAAGACGGTGTCTTATTTTTGGAGAAACACGGTATGTGGCTTGTGTCCAGCTGCTGCTGAGGCTTCTGTTTGTTTTACTGCCAAGCTCCGTTAATTAGGCAAAGGAGAGAGGTGCCGACTGTAAATCTCTGCTGCACTGTGTGTCATTTGCTGGCTATAGAAGAAAGCAGAAATGGCTTGTGCGCAGACCGGGTCAGATGCATTATCATTTCCTTGCCCAGACGCAGGGAATTATCCGGTGTGGAGCATACGTATGGAAGGCCTGCTGCTGCGGGAGAGTATTCAGTATTTCACCAATGTAAAGCTGACCCTTGTGTATTTGTCAAAGAGAGAAAGCAGCACAAGCTCCATTGTATCTGTTTCATTGATGATATCCTATTCCTGTGGAAGGATGAGGCCACATACAAGGCCATCCCAACTGAATTACAAGAGTACTTTGACATGAAAGATCTTGGTGAGGTAACCAATTATCTCTCTCTCTCTCAAGATAGAGAGAAATCAGAAAGGTGATATTATGGTACACCAGACAAAGAAAATCACTGATGTAATAACAAAGGTGAATTTGATTGATGCTAATCCTGTTGATACACCTATGCTTACAGGTTTTCAGATTGATGATACGGATGAAACCTTTTCTGATGTTACTTTGTTCTGAAGTGTTTTAGGCAAACTGAATTTAATTGCCAGATGTACAAGACCAGACATTGCAGCCAGCGTGAATCTGTTAAGCAGACATGCTACCAAGCCCACTATTAAAGATTGGAAAGCGTTAAACTGCTTTAAAGGCACAGAGATGCTTCAACTGCGGATTTGCAGAACATTTGCAAAAGTTTTGTAAAAAGCACACTAAGTCTGAACATGGTTCCAGAGGTGGTTCCAGAGGTGGTGGCTAATCCCAGGGGCACCCCCCCCCAGCTCAAGGCTTTGATCACACACTGTTCCAGTCAACATATTCAGTCTTCTTTTGTCATTGATTCTGGTGCCACCCAGCATCTTTGCAAAGGCAAAAGCCTGTTCATCCAGCTTGAGATGCAGGAAGGAACGATTCATCAAGCTGATGGAGGAGTGTTGCAGAGCCAGGGTGAAGGGACGGTGTTTCTCAAATCCCTCAACACAACAATCAGGAATGTACTATATGTCCTGCACCTGGCAGATAACCTTCTGGGCGTTTTGCAGCTCACTTCACAAGGTTTCTGTGTGTGTTTCACTAAGACTAAGTGTGAGATAATCAAAGGCAATGAGGTCATTCTGTATGGCAAATTTGAGAAAGGTTTATTTCTTTTGCCTTATTATACTGATATTATTGATGTTCATTCTAATGCTGTAAATGACGAACAATGTTGCAAAATGTCTGTGGGGGGAAATGAGAAATTGCATAACTGTGTACATGATTACCATCACAAGCTAGGTCATTTGCATTTTCAGGCTGTTTCTAAAATGCCAGACATGGTTGAAGGCATGTCTTTAAGGGCGTGTGTCAGATGCGCCCCGTTGCTGACAGAGGCTGAGAATGCAGAAAAGCAGGAAGAAGAGATTAAGCAGGAATGCAGAATGGAGGAGCAGCAGCCAAGCTGCAGTAGAATAGAAGCCTGAGCTCTGAGAACAAAGAGCAGGAAGGGGGGAGTCCGAGGGGGGGAAACACAGACTGTCAGTTTAAGCTCAGACTCAGAGACAGGGACACCGGAAATAGCCTATCCGAAAACTCGTAGGCTCGAAAGAGTTTGCGAGAGGCGGAAAAGGCAAGAAGCAATAAACCTGAGGTAATTACTGCCAGAGTTGTCTTGCTTCTGTGGGAGAGACCCAAGCCATTACAGAGTGTAAGTATCATATGAAATGCATTTCCTGTGCTGAAAACAAGTTCAAAATGTTTCCCAAGGGAAGAAAGTCCAGGATGGAGGCTTCATTGCCCTATCAATACTTACATGCCGACGTTGTAGGACCTCTAGCTCCATCCAGAGGTAATTCACAGTATTTTTTGGCCACTTCAAACTCCTCCCTCCAATTCTCCAGATATGTTTATGTCTACATAAAAAGGTGAAGGGGCCCCTGACCATCAGGTCCAGTTGTGTCTGACTCTGGGGTTGCGGCGCTCATCTCGCTCTATAGGCTGAGGGAGCTGGCGTTTGTCCGCAGACAGCTTCCAGGTAATGTGGCCAGCATGACAAAGCTGCTTCTGGCGAACCAGAGGAGCGCACGGAAACGGAAACGCCGTTTACCTTCCAGCCAGAGCGGTCCCTATTTATCTACTTGCACTTTGATGTGCTTTCGAACTGCTAGGTGGGCAGGAGCTGGGACCGAGCAATGGGAGCTCACCCTGTTGCAGGGATTCGAACTTGGGATTGCAAGTTGGTTGCCCTACTAGAAAACAAGGTTGCCCTTCTGGAAGAGAAGGTGCAGCAGCTTCAGGGGCGTGTATCTACGCTCCAGAGAATTAAAGAGCTGGAGCTTTTCTTGGATGCAGCAGAGCACACTGTCTGCACCAAGGAGGAGACAGGGGATCTCCCTGAGGAGGAGGTCAGTTCCCCAACACAGCAGCCAGATGTATGGAGGAACGTGACTCATAGAAGTAGAAGGCCCAGGGATCGCTCTGAGTGCTTAGAATTACACAACCGTTTTGAAGTGCTCATGGAAGACGAGGAACAGACTCCACCTGAGGATCTCTCCCTCATCACAGTTGATGAGGAATATGAAGACGAGCAACCAAGTCAGTCCTCTGGAAATATGCAGGTAACCTTGGAAGGGACAGCACATAGAAGAATCCCAACCAAGCCTATGAAGAGGCGTGTAGTGGTGATTGGGGATTCCCTACTGAGGGGTACAGAAGCAGTGATCTGTGGGCCTGACAAGATGTCTCGAGAGGTGTGCTGTCTACCTGGGGCCAAGATCAAAGATGTAACAGATCGGCTGCAAGGAATCATAAAACCCACCGACAAATACCCCTTCCTTTTGGTGCATGTGGGAACCAATGACACTGCAAGCCATAGCTTACAGAAGATCAAAAATGATTATGAGGCTCTGGGCAGGAAGTTGAAGCAATTAGATGCACAAATTGTCATCTCTTCTGTCCTCCCAGTTGAACGACATGGCCCAGGGAGAGAGGGAAAAATAGGGGAAGTGAACAACTGGCTTCGCAAATGGTGCAAACAGGAACGGTTTGGATTCCTAGATCACGGTCTTCAGTTTCTTGAAGATGGACTTCTGGCAAGTGATGGACTGCACCTTACAAAAGTTGGGAGGAATGTTTTTGCCACAAAACTCAAAAACCTCATCAGGAGGGCTTTAAACTGACTTATGTGGGGGAGGGAGACAGTGGTCCTGAAGGTAGGAGTCTATCAAATGCTGAAGATGATCATCCAAATGTCAAGGACCAAATGGAGCAAGCAGCATGCAGACCTAGTGGTGGGACGAAAATATCCTTAAATAAGAGACATGGGGGAATGATCAACGGTCTTCAATGTCTGTATACTAATGCACAGAGCATGGGAAATAAACAAGATGAACTTGAGCTCTTGGTACAGCAAACTAAATATGACATAATAGGCATCACTGAAACCTGGTGGGATGAGTCTCATGACTGGAATGTAGTAATAGAGGGATACAATCTATTTAAGAGAAATAGACCAAACAGGAAAGGAGGAGGAGTAGCTTTATATGTTAGGGATATGTATACCTGTGAAGAGATCCAGGATTTAAAACTTCAAAGCCAAATTGAGAGTATCTGGGTCAAAATTAAGGGAGAGAAAAACAACAGTGATCTCATTGTGGGAGTTTACTATAGATCCCCAAGCCAAACTGAGGACACAGATGATGCCTTCCTGGAACAGATGGCCAAGCATTCCAAAGGAAGTGAGATAGTAGTAATGGGGGATTTCAACTATCCTGATATTTGTTGGATGTCAAACTCAGCCAAGAGCATAAGGTCAAACAGATTCCTCACTGGCCTTGCAGACAACTTCATTGTCCAGAAAGTGGGAGAAGCAACAAGAGGATCAGCCATTTTAGATCTGGTCCTAACCAATAGTGATGACTTGGTTAGTGGGGTAGAAGTGGCAGGATCATTAGGTGGGAGTGACCATGCTCTTCTGGAGTTTATTATCCAGCGGAAAGGAGCAACCAAGCATACTAAGGTCCAAATTCTAGACTTTAAGAAAGCCGACTTCAGAAAACTTAGGGAAACGCTGGGTGAAATCCCATGGACAGTAATACTAAAAGGGAAGGGAGTTCATGATGGTTGGGAGTTTGTTAAAAGGGAGATATTAAAAGCACAACTTCAGGCAATACCAATGAGACGGAAACATGGAAGGTGCCTAAAGAAGCCAGGCTGGCTATCTAAAGAACTTTTGACTGAGTTAAGATTTAAAAGGGATATGTACAAAAAATGGAAAAGGGGGGAAATCTCCAGAGAGGAATTCAAACATATAGCCAGCACGTGTAGAGACAAAGTCAGAAAAGCTAAAGCACAGAATGAACTCAGGCTCGCCAGAGAGGTTAAAAGCAACAAAAAGGGCTTTTATGGGTATGTCCGTAGCAAAAGGAAAAACAAGGAAACAGTGGGGTCACTCAGAGGAGAAGATGGTGAAATGCAAACAGGGGACAGAGAAAGGGCAGAACTCCTCAATGCCTTCTTTGCCTCAGTCTTCTCCAAGAAAGAAAACAACGCCCGACCTGAAGAATATGGAGCAGATGATTCAGCAGGGGAAACACAGCCCAGAATAAGTAAGGAGGTAGTACAAGAATACTTGGCTAGTTTAGATGTATTCAAGTCTCCAGGGCCAGATGAACTACATCCAAGAGTATTAAAAGAACTGGCAGAGGTGATTTCAGAACCACTGGCAATAATCTTTGAAAATTCCTGGAGAACAGGCGAAGTTCCAGCAGACTGGAGGAGGGCAAATGTTGTCCCTATTTTCAAAAAGGGGAAAAGAGAGGACCCAAACAATTACCGCCCAGTCAGCCTGACATCAATACCAGGAAAGATTCTAGAGCAGATCATTAAGCAAACAGTCTGTGAGCACCTAGAAAGAAACTCTGTGATCACTAAAAGTCAGCATGGGTTCCTGAAAAATAAGTCATGTCAGACTAATCTGATCTCATTTTTTGACAGAATTACAAGCCTGGTAGATGAAGGGAACGCTGTGGATGTAGCCTATCTTGATTTCAGCAAGGCCTTTGACAAGGTGCCCCATGATATTCTTGTAAAGAAGCTGGTAAAATGTGGGCTAGACAATGCTACCATTCAGTGGATTTGTAGCTGGATTACTGACCGAACCCAAAGGGTGCTCATCAATGGCTCCTCCTCATCCTGGAGAGTAGTGACTAGTGGGGTGCCACAGGGTTCTGTCTTGGGCCCAGTCTTGTTCAACATCTTTATCAATGACTTGGATGATGGGCTTGAGGGAATCCTGAGCAAGTTTGCAGATGACACCAAGTTGGGAGGGGTGGCTAACACCCCAGAGGACAGGATCACACTTCAGAATGACCTTAACAGATTAGACAACTGGGCCAAAGCAAACAAGATGAATTTTAACAAGGAGAAATGTAAAGTACTACACTTGGGCAAAAAAAATGAAAGGCACAGATACAGGATGGGAGACACCTGGCTTGAGAGCAGTACATGTGAAAAGGATCTAGGAGTTTTGGTTGACCACAAACTTGACATGAGTCAGCAGTGTGATGCAGCAGCTAAAAAAGCCAATGCAATTCTGGGCTGCATCAATAGGAGTATAGCATCTAGATCAAGGGAAGTAATAGTACCACTGTATTCTGCTCTGGTCAGACCTCACCTGGAGTATTGTGTCCAGTTCTGGGCACCACAGTTCAAGAAGGATACTGATAAGCTGGAACGTGTCCAGAAGAGGGCAACCAAAATGGTCAAAGGCCTGGAAACGATGCCTTATGAGGAACGGCTTAGGGAGCTGGGTATGTTTAGCCTGGAGAAGAGAAGGTTAAGGGGTGATATGATAACCATGTTCAAATATATAAAAGGATGTCATATAAAGGAGGGAGAAAGGTTGTTTTCTGCTGCTCCAGAGAAGCGGACACGGAGCAACGGATTCAAACTACAAGAAAGAAAATTCCACCTAAACGTTAGGAAGAACTTCCTGACAGTAAGAGCTGTTCGGCAGTGGAATTTGCTGCCAAGGAGTGTGGTGGAGTCTCCTTCTTTGGAGGTCTTTAAGCAGAGGCTTGACAGCCATCTGTCAGGAATGCTTTGATGGTGTTTCCTGCTTGGCAGGGGGTTGGACTGGATGGCCCTTGTGGTCTCTTCCAACTCTATGATTCTATGATTCTATGATTCTATGAACCGCCGACCTTCTGATCAGCAAGCTCTAGACTCTGTGGTTTAACCCACAGTGATGCATTTTCCAGGTTTAAGGATGTCTACGCATGGCTGAAAAATGTGCACGATACACAGGTGAAATGTTTATTCACAGATAGAGGGGGAGAATTTTGTTCAACTGAATTTGAACGATTTCTGGCTGAAATCAAAATGCATGTCCCAGGTCCCCATGGCAAAATGGTCTCTGTGAGAGGGTAAATCAGACCCTGCAACAAGGTATGAAAACTTTGCTGCATGATGCCAACTTGCCAGACCCTTTTTTGGGGAGAAGCTTTAAACTGTTTTGTTTATTGCTACAATCGCAGGTTCCATCAGCCATAGGCTGTACTCCTTATGAAACGCTATTCCAGAAAAAGCCTTTCATCAATCACCTCAGAATATTTGGTTTAGATGTCCGGGTTCATACACCTCAGGACAACAAGCTGAGCAAACGTGGTTTGCATGGAATATTTATTGGTTATGAGAAAGGTGCTTATTATGTTTTAATGTCCGATATCAAAATAATAAGGTTGACTCGGAGCATTAAATGCAATGTGAAATGGGACAATGTGGGGATTTTTCAGTGTCACCCCATTTCTGATGATGCAGGTAATTAATCTGATGGTGAAGGTGATTCTGATGGTGTTGGCGATGGTGGTGCTGCTGCAGATTCTAGTAGTGATACAGACACCGCTGATTACAAAAGCACCAAAACATCTCTCAAGCCATCTGATGAGTCCACTACTGACTTAGTTGTTGTAAAGGTGGTGTTTCCCCTTCGCATTAACACTCCGGCACCATCAGCATTGGTACCTACAGTCTTTATTACATATATACAAGAATCAGCTACAGTTCAGAATTACGTGTCCGAACCCGTTGAGTCAGATTCAGGGAGTGGCATCCTACGATTCCTCTGCCAACAAAGTAGACGTGGGAATCACATGAGATGTATTTGATCCTTATGTTTCATTTCCCTTCTTGTTTGTGCTGATTTGAAAGCCCCCTCCCTTCCTGAGTCTGAGCTTCCTTCCTGAGCCTCTGGGCAGTTGAAGGGCTCTTCAGCATTCAGCATTCCTGAGCCCTTCCTCCACCCTCGCCTCCACTTCCTCTGTCTCTGGGCGGTTGCAAGGCTCTTCAGCATCCCTGAGCCCCTGTTCTGCCGCCTCCTCTGTCCATTGCTCCTCCGAATCCTCCCTGACAGTTCTTCCTGGAAGTGTGCCCAACAGCGATGCCTCAGGTTAAGTGTTAAGTGGCTCTTCTTTTAGATAATGCTTCCAGTTATCCAACCCATTGGCAGACTGCCCTCGTCTGGCCTGTCTTCCCCCTCCCCCTGATACCGGAGTGCCAGGTCTAGAGAGGGAGGGGGGTTGCAGCTGCCGGGTGTTAGCTAGGAAAGTTGAGCCTTCTGCCTCATCTGCAAGCTCACTTGCTTACTGTGTCCTGGGGAGCCAGGTTCCTAACACCACTCCCCCCCCCAAGGCTCTCCTCCTCGTTTTCCTACCTCCACCCACTGGGTCTAGGCCTGTCAGGGAGTTGCAGTGAAACTCCCTTTGCAACTCAGGAGCATGAACATCTGTAGTGAACTCCCAGGATCTCTTGGGATGGCCATACCCCTCCCACTCTATCAGATCCTGTAGCCTCCTTCTGTTCCAACGGGAGTCCAAAATCTGCGCTACTTCAAACTCCTCCCTCCACTATCACTGGGGGAGGGGGTGCTTCCCTAGGGGCTTGGTAAGGGTGAGGAGGAACCACTGGGGATACCAATGCCCTGTGAACATCATGGAAGTTGGCCACCTGAGTCGGAACGTTACAGGATTGATCTGTTCCTATCACTTCAAAGGGCCCCACCTGCCGAGGATCCAACTTCTGGCATCTACCCTTCTGGGGCAGGTCTTTTGTGGATAGCCACACCTTGTCTCCCACCCTTATCTCCGCACCCTGTTGCCCCTCTCTTGTACACTTCCTTAGTCAAGTCCAACTTAAACTCTCCAACTTAAACAAGCTCCCTTAAACTATGCAGTGCTTCCATCTCCTGCACAAATTCCTCAGCTGCAGGCACCGACAGTCTGTCCTCTTGTGAAGGAAAGGTGCGTGGATGACGTCCATGATTGGCAAAGAAGGGAGTTTAGCGAGTCGACTCATACAGGGCATTGTTGTACGCTAACTCCGCCAAAGGCAGTTGGGACACCCAGTCATCTTGCTGATAGTTCACATAGCACCAAAGGTACTGTTGCAACATGGCGTTAGTCCTCTCTGATTCCCCATTCATCTATGGGTGCCTTGCCAAAGTGAGATACACCTCTATCTTGAGCAATTGCATAAGTCTTCCAAAATCGTGAGGTGAACTCATCACTTGGTAGCGGGTTTTAGACTGTCCAAAATGTCCAGCTGTAGGGTTATCACGGCACTGCCCTAGGACCTTGGCTTGCAGTTCCCCCTCTGGGACATAGAGTGCCTCTCCCTTATACATCAAGCCATCTTTCTACTCGAACCCTTTGGCACTGCCTGCATCCCTAAGCAGTGCCTCTAGCTTGGCTTTAGAGAACTCATCTTCAGCCGTCTCCCGTCGGAACTCAGTCGCCTCCACCGCTGTGATGGCCGCTAACTGCAGCTGCTCTGGCTTCAGGATATGGAAAGACACGGGAACCGGCTCTCCTCCCTGATACTCCAGCTTCCTGGAAAGGGACCTGCTCCCTGGTTCTGACTGCCAGCTACATATTGCACTCTGAAGTCAAACTTGGCAAAGAACTGCGCCCACCGGATTTGCCTTTGGTTGAGGTGCCTCGCTGTTTGCCCAAACTCTAGGTTTTGGTGTGCCTGATGCTGTGCACCCTCCAGGAAATGCCCCCACACCTCAAATGCATCTCCGATAGCTAACAGCTCTTTCTCCCAGATGATGTAGTTTTGCTCAGAAGAAGGTAATTTCCTGGAAAGGAAGGAGCATGAGCGCAGATTGCCAACTTGGTCTTCTTGAAGCAGCACAGCTCCCAGTGCCCTATCAGAGGCCTCGTTCTCCACCACCATCGATTTATGGGGGTTGGCGTGGCCTAGGTGCTCCTCTGCGGCGAACATGGCCTTGAGTCACTCAAACGCTTGCTGAGCCTCTGCTGTCCACAGATAAGGTTTCTTTTCCCTCAAGCAGTCAGGGAGGGGCACCGTGAGCCTGGAGTACCCGGCCACGAACTTGCAATAGTAGTTCATGGACACCAGAAACCTTTGCAGATCCTTCTTGTTTTGGGGCTCCTTCTATGACACCACCGCCTACACTCTGGCCGGATCCATGTGCTGTGCACTCCTCCCGGCATTATACAATAACCCAGAAACTCTACTTCTGTGATGTGAAATTTACACTTCTTCAACTTTGCGTAAAGTCAGTGCTCTCTCAGCCTCTGTAGCACCTCCGCCACAGGCTGCACATGCTGTTCTGGGCTCTCAGAGTAGATAAGAAGGTCTAACACGTGGTTGATGAATGCCTGGAACATCGCTGTCCCCAACTGCAACCCAAAGGCATGTCCAAGTATTCGAAGCTGCCATACCTGGTGCAGAACATTGTCTTCCACTCATCTCCCTCCCTCACATGTATCAAGTTATAAGCCCCCTTTAGGTCCAGCTTTGTGAAAATCTTTGCAGACTGCACCCACTCGAGCAAATCCCCGATGTGGGGCAAGGGGTAGCAGATTGGCAACATAATCCTGTTCACGTGTCTGTAATCAACACAAAGTCGAAGTTCAGAAATTCCCTTCTTCACAAATAGAACAGGGGATCTTCCCAGAGCCTTGGGTGGTCTAATGAAGCCTCATGCTACATTCTTCTCCAGAAACGCCTTCAGAGCAGCCAGCTCTGCCTCTGACGTGGAGTATAGATGACTGGTGAGCATCTGAGCCCCTGGTAATAGGTCTATTTTGCAGTCATAAGGTTGGGGAGGGGGCCAAGCTGGTCTGCCTCCTCACAGAAACGTCCTGGTAGGCCTTGTATTGTGGGGGCAACTGCCTTTCCTCTCCTGTCAGAAGTCCCAGTACATCGACTTCCGGGTAGCCG
Source organism: Zootoca vivipara (assembly GCF_963506605.1). NCBI lineage: Eukaryota > Metazoa > Chordata > Lepidosauria > Squamata > Lacertidae > Zootoca > Zootoca vivipara. The sequence goes on along the minus strand of NC_083287.1, from coordinate 59,118,902 downwards.
CGAAATGGTGGGTGGGCGGAGAGTCTGACAGCTCAATTTGAGCGTGTTCAGATTCGGCTCTGTGGAGGACCAGGGGGAAGCGTGAGAGTGATGCGTACCCTCAAGAAAGTCTCGGAAGGGAGTCTGAGGTGTCAAGAGGTCCTGCGACCCACAACGGCACTTTGGTGGGCTCTCTTCTCTGCCTCCGTGTCGAAACACAGGGAGCGGGGAGCCGAAAAAGCTGGCGGGTTAGGCAACATTGCGACTCCACGGAGCAAAGCTTCTGATCAGCCTTTGAAGCAGTCTACTTATCCAAAAACTTCAAGCCGATCATTAAGGTGAGAAGTATTTATAATCATTTAAAATTTGGTAAAAACGGGAAGATTTAAAGGAAGTCTACTCCCGTCTGTGGCAGTTTATGCATGAGAGCCTTTACAAGTGGAAAACTTGTGGATTATTTTCCCTTTGGAGTTAAAGGCAGCTAATGGGCGACAAGGGTTGTGGATTATACAAAGCTATTTAAAGGGGACGACAGAGGACAAGATGGTTGGACAGTGTTCTCGAAGCTACGAACATGAGTTTGACCAAACTGTGGGAGGCAGTGCAAGACAGGCGTGCCTGGCGTGCTATGGTCCATGGGGTCACGAAGAGTCGGACACGACTAAACAACTAAATGACAACAATTTAAATACCAATCTGGTGTTAACAGCTCTTTAAAACTTTGAACTTGACTTAAAATTAATTTCAGCTTGACCTGAACTTGGAATTATTTTTGAACTTGACCTGAATTTGAGAGTTAAAAAGCTCTACAATACAGTATAATCTCCAACTTTTGTTTAAGAAAGATGTGTACTATTTGGTTTCTTTTGGTTTTATTCCTAAATCCATTTATGTTCCACAAGAGCACTTTCAGATCCATCCCAATGTCTAATTCTTTTGTCCCATTACTCCTTTCCCTCTCCCACCTCCTTTTCTTCTACTTCTGTTCGTTGTGTTTCCTCTAATTCTCCAAAGTCTTTTTTTATATTTTCTCACAAAAGAACTTGCCTTCATTGGTTCCACACTTCTTAGTTTTGTTCCTTGATAAATAAATAAGATCCCTTCTGGATATTCCCAACAAAATGTTTCCGTCAATAATCTATAGTTAGGCTCTTTTTTAAATGGTCTTATGGGGATTTCAATTAGAATAATAATTATTTGTTCCTCAATCTATAGTGATTTCCCATGGAAGATGGAGCAAGTGGATTCAAGTAACAAGAAAGGAGATTCCTCCTAACGATCAGGAAGAACTTTCTGATAGTAACAGCAGACAGTGAAAAGGAACTCCCTCATAAGGGGGTGGGATCTCCTTCGTTGGGTTTTTTTTTACGAAGAACTTGGATTATTCCAGACACTGAGACTTTTTCTCTCTAGTATGAATTATTTGATGGGTAGTAAGATTTGACCTGTGACTGAAGCTCTTTCCACATTCCAAGCACTGATAGGGTTTCTCCCCTGTATGAATTCTTTGATGGGTAGTGAGATGGGCACTTTGACTGAAGCTCTTCCCACATTCAAAACATTGATAGGGTTTCTCCCCTGTATGAATTCTTTGATGGGAAGTGAGACTATCCTTCCGATTGAAGCTCTTTCCACATTCTCTGCACTGATAGGTTTTCTGCCCTACATGAATTATTTTATGGGTTGTGAGATGGGCACTTTGACTGAAGCTCTTTCCACATTCTTGGCACTGATAGGGTTTCTCCCCTGTATGAATTCTTTGATGGGAAGTGAGACTACTCTTCCGATTGAAGCTCTTTCCACATTCCAAGCACTGATAGGGTTTCTCCCCTGTATGAATTATTTGATGGGAAGTGAGACTCTGCCTGTGACTGAAGCTCTTTCCACATTCTTGGCACTGATAGGGTTTCTCCCCTGTATGAATTCTTTGATGGGAAGTGAGACTACTCTTCCGATTGAAGCTCTTTCCACATTCGAAGCACTGATATGGTTTCTCCCCTATATGGACTCTTTGATGGAAAGTGAGAGCATCTCTATGACGAAAGCTCTTTCCACATTCCAAGCACTGATAGGGTTTTCCCCCTGTATGAATTCTTTGATGGGAAGTGAGATTGGAGCTATATCTGAAGCTCTTTCCACATTCGAAGCACTGATATGGTTTCTCCCCTGTATGAACTTTTTGATGGGAAGTGAGACTATCATTCCGATTGAAGCTCTTTCCACATTCCAAGCACTGGTAGGGTTTCTCCCCTGTATGAATTCTTTGATGGGAAGTGAGCTTGGTCCCCTCCCGGAAGCTCTTTCCACATTCCAAGCATTGATAGGGTTTCTCCCCTGTATGAATTCTTTGATGAGAAGTGAGACTCTGCCTGTAACTGAAGCTCTTTCCACATTCCAAACACTGATAGGGTTTCCCCCCTGTATGAATTCTCTGATGGGAAGTGAGATTAGCACTCAGACGAAAGCTCTTTCCACATTTGAAGCACTGATAGGGTTTCTCCCCTGTATGAATTATTTGATGGGAGGTGAGATTGGCTCTCTGACTGAATCTCTTCCCACATTCCAAGCACTGATAGGGTTTCTCCCCTGTATGAACTATTTGATGGGTAGTTAGACTCTGCCGGTGACTGAAGCTCTTTCCACATTCCAAGCACTGATAGGGTTTCTCACCTGTATGAATTCTTTGATGGGAAGTGAGCTTAGTCCCCTCCCGGAAGCTCTTCCCACATTCCAAGCACTTATAGGGTTTCTCCCCTGTATGAATTCTTTGATGGTAAGTGAGCTTGGTCCCCTCCCGGAAGCTCTTTCCACATTGGAAGCACTGATAGGGTTTCTCCCCTGTATGAATTCTGTGATGGGAAGTGAGACTATGCCTCTGACTGAAACTCTTTCCACATTCTTGGCACTGATAGGTTTTCTCCCCTGTATGAATTCTCTGATGGGAAGTGAGACTAGCACTCAGACGAAAGCTCTTTCCACATTCTTGACACTGATAGGGTTTCTCCCCTGTATGAATTCTTTGATGGGAAGTGAGACTATCCTTCCGAATGAAGCTCTTTCCACATTCCAAGCACTGATAGGGTTTCTCCCCTGTATGAATTCTTTGATGCAAAGTGAGTTTATCCTTCCGACTGAAGGTCTTCCCACATTCTCTGCACTGATACAATTTCTCCCTACTCTGTGCTCTTTCATGTGAAGTGAGGCTATCCCTCTGAACGAAGGATTTTCTTTGATGGGAGGTGGACTGGGAGCTCTGACGGATGTTCTCTCCACACTCTGACTTCTCTGCCATGTGGACTCTCTTGTGGTCCCCCTTGTTCTTCCCTTCCAATTCATCACCATCTGAAATGAAGACAGAAGCTAATTAGAGCGTAAGCCATGCTAACTCTGCCAAAAGAGCTCCTGACTAGGCATTTGGCTCTGCGATGTTGGATGTTCTCTGTTCTCTCCTGCTTCTGCTCTTTGTTTCAGTTTAAAGCAATTCATGAACTCAGAACTCATACACTGACCACTAATGAAGAACCATGTTATAAATATTCTGGCAAATGTATTCTGCTATTTTTGAGATATACAAATCATGTGAGAAGACTCAGTCTACCTATTTCTATCCTTTAATATATTATTCCTATTACCCTTGTTTTTTAAAAAGCAAATTAAAAGGTATTCCAAAAAGTAAAGAAAAAGGCAACACACGGAGACCCCATCTGCATTCAGTCGTGGCTAAGAGTTGTGGCTTCTAGTGCTGCGCAATGGATCTGTACGTTTTCTGACATTGGTGCGGCATTCAGATCACAGTACTGGTTTTAGACATTTTGAGCTGTGGCGGATTAGTGCTTGCTGAAGACTCCGGTGCATTGGGGGTTAAACTATCCCTCCAATGATAGGCAGTTCTCCAGGAGGTGAAACTAGACTATGTTTAAAAACAAAAGAGGGATAACCGTTAGGGGGAGTCGGTTGGGGAAGGTGGATAGGGAGTGTGGGGAGTGAGGAGGTTAGGTTTGGAGGGAGGAAACGCTGTATTAAGTCTGTGTCCTATAATGAGAGGAATGCGCTGTAAGTTACCAGTGAAATCCATGTTCTCAAGTTAATAAATAAAGTTTAAAATGTGCCAAAACGCTCATTGACTCCAGCAGTGTGTCAGTTCCTCCAGTTGTGTGACTAATAAGAGAACCAAGCTTCCCTGGGGTCAGGAGAGGAAGCTAGTTCAAAGTACTTCTGACATACTAAGGGCTGGTCTGTGAAGCCAAGAAGGCCACAAAGTTTCCCGAGGGAAAGGCTAACCAAAGCAGTAGGGATCCATGAGAGGGAAATCCCACTGGTGGGAAGGTGGTGAGGGGCTTTAGATAAAGTGCCCTGAGGTAACCCAAAGCCAAGCCCTATCTTTTGTGAAACTGGAGGTTTTCATCCCGCTTTTGCTGAAAGAACAGTGGGAACTTCTGTCTGGGTGTTAGAGACCCGTTGTCCCTTCACATTCGCCAGGGATCTGTGATCTATTCCCAGCTCAGATGACAAAGGCGCAGGCAGGCAGGTGGAGGAGCCCAAAAAGGTGCTCCCCGTCTCCGTCCCCATCCACCTGCCTGCCTCCCCTCACTCCCAAGCTGAGGAAGCCCCAATACCTCTCCAGCTCCATCCAGCCATGTCCGCATCTCCACTCCCCTGGAACTCACCAGATCTCTCAGAAGTCCCTGGGAGGGAATGCTCAGAGGTTGTGGGGAGGGATGCAGGAGACAACCTGACCAGGTCAACCGTCCATCTTCCCCCTTCCATCCTCGCTAGCTTTGCAGGATCTGTCTCTTTCATCCTTCCTGAGGAGTCAAGGAGCCAAAACAAGCTGCAGGGTCCTGGGAGAGAGGAAGAAGCAAAGGGAGCCTCAGAGGCCCTGCAGGGATTCTCCTGCCCTAGATGTTATCCTGCCCCTGGAGAAACACAAATGACCAAACTGCAGGAGGCAGTCGAAGACAGGAAGGCCTGCCATGCTCTGGTCCATGGGGTCATGAAGAATCGGACACAACTAAACAACTAAACAACAACAAAGAAGTCACATCATTGTATCATTCTTCTCAGTTCCAATGGCATTTAGGACCCAGGGAAGTGAGGCATAAGGGGAGGGGTCAGTGAGCCCCCCATAACCCCCCATGACCGGTGAGATCCTGCCCCAAGAGTGGGGCCAAGCCTGGAGCTCAGGTTCTACCTGAGACCACAACCTTTCTGTGACAGATCTATGATGTCTTGAGGATGCTTCTGGAGATGTATTATGGGAATCCCAGAAGGGACCAGCAGGGAAGTATTGGAGCCAGAGAGGGGGGTGAAGGGGAGAGGCTCCATGAGGCCCAGACTCTGAGAGGGAGAGAAAAGAGGCTGCTTCTCCTGTCTTGCAGGAGAGTCAGCAAGAGAACAGAGAGTGGGGTCATGCTGGGAGAGAAGAAGGGTCATCTAGTCCAACCCCCGCAATGCAGGAAGGGTTGATGGAGCTGAGTCTGGTCTGCTCTGTCTGGCAGAAGCTTCTCTCCAGAGGGATTCTGACAGCAGGAGTCTTTCCTTGCCAGCTGAGAGAAGCCCTCAGTGTTGGGCTCCAGTCTTCGGCGAGCAAAGGGGGGGAGCAGCCCCTGAGCTAGGAAATACCCCATGGCTCTGCTTGCCTGCGCAGCACCCACCCCCCGCCTGCTCCTTGGTCCCCGAAGACAGGGCACCCCTCCCGCTGCGCTGCCCTGGCCCTGCGCCAGAGAGGCCAATCAGAGGGACTCCTTTGGGGTCTGGGCTGCGGGCAAATTTCCTCTTGCGGGAGGAGTGTGGGGCTCTCAGCGAGGCCACTCTGATGCTCCGGCTGCCCGGTCTTGTCAGATGGCAGCAATCGTTTTGCTAATCATTCATTTTTATAAAAGAGAAACTTCCATTCTTCCCCATGTTTCAAAATTCTTTCTTCTTCTTCTTCCATATTTTAACATAATTGTCTTGAAATATATAAGGGTTGGGTTTTTTTTACCTGTGAAGCATACTCCAATCTATTTCACTTTATTCTTTATCACCAATCCCCCCCCCTCTCTCTTTCATTTTTTGACTGCACATCCATGTTTTTCACTCACACCTTTCGTTACAGGTAGGTAGCCGTGTTGGTCTGAGTTGAAACAAAATAAAAAAAATTCCTTCAGTAGCACCTTAAAGACCAACTAAGTTTTTATTTTGGTATGAGCTTTTGTGTGCATGCACACCACCCCCCTATTTATTCTAAAACCTGCAGCATTTCCAAATAGTCTTATTGCTTCAAAGACACTACGAAGAGGTTCCTCTAAAGATAATTCCACATCATCTGCAGAGGCCTTCAGTTTGTAGTTTTGTTGCCCCACCCTGACCTCCTTTTATATCTTATTTCTTCATGCTAATACTTCTAGGGCTAGTAGAAACAAAAGCGGGAAAGAGGACATGTCCCCTTCTGTGTCTTACGTTTTTCTAATAGAGTATTATTTAAAATCATGCTTGTCATGTGTTCTGTATAGATTGTCTCAATTCCCTTCAGAAAAGTGTCTCCAACTCCATTGTTTTCTAATACCCTGAAAGCTCACTCTGGGATCTGAAAGAGAAAAGTTTGCAGACCTGCCACCCAGATCCCTCTCCTCCTCCTCCTTGCATTGCCTCATCCCCCTAAGGACAAGATCTTGGGGTCCTTAAAGCGGCTTCCCATCCTCTCCTCTCCAGGAAGGAGGCTCAGCTCCTTTGAACCCTGGCACGAGGCTTCCCTTCAGCTCTGGGCTGGAGACCTGAGCTGATCTGGAGGAGGGCCTGGCAGGGGGAAGGAGGGCCTGGCAGGGGCTCCCCCATTGCAAGGGGGATTCTGGCCATTCCTCCTCCCCAGACCCAGAGAGGAAGCAGCGCCTGGATGCAAAGGAAGAGCAGAGCTCCAGAGAGGAATTTGGGGGGGGGCAGCAGGACCCTCTGCTCCCAGACTTGGGGGTCTCCCCCTGCCATTCAGAAGCAGAGCCGCCCCCTGCAGCCCTGGGACCCCCTTCTCCCCCAGGCAGGCACCCCAAGGGGGAAGAGAGAGGAGGAGACTCACCGAGGCAGCAAGTGGAGGAGACAAGAGAGAAGAGACGCCGGAAAAGGCTGGGCACGGAGGGCGGGGGTTCTGCTCTGGAGTACGTGCCCCGCCTCTCTACTTCCTGTCCTCTCTAGGACTCCAGATCTGTTTGATTTAACCCTATCGACGGAAAGACGGGCAGGCTTCTTCCATAGCTGCCAAGTTATCCCTTTTTTACAGGGATTTTCCCTTATGCTGAATAGGCTTCCTCGCGAGAAAAGGGAAAACTTGGCAGCTATGTTCTTCTTCTCTGTTCTCTTTGGAGATCCGTTGGAACCGCATAAGATAAAGATTGTCTTCCATAAAGACGGTCCTAACAGTGAGTCTGCAAGAGACTATGGAGTTTCTATGGAGGCGAAGTCTGGGATATTCTGGGCATGTGAATGTGACAGAGGGCATAGAGGGACAGTGACTAAAACTCTACTTTCTCCTGGGGGCACTTTAAAAAGTGGGAAAATCCTGAGCTTTGTGCTGGCCATCAGGCCAAGGCTTCTCCCACCTGCCTTGCCCCACCTTCCAGCCCTGAGCTGATGCTGCCATGGACATTGTCTGCAGGTGTCTTTTAGTGAACTGAATGGAGAGAAAGACCAGGAGTCATGCGGTGGGGAGACTGCGAGCATGAATCCAAGAGTGTGTAGTTCAGTTGGGGTTGCTGGTTTGTTAAGGGTGTTCATATTGTTCCATAGATTATGACTACTGCAGTATTTTGTTAATCTTATAATGTTACTTTTGTTGAAATTGCACTGCTTAGCTGTTGAATTGTTTTGTTAATAGTGTTTTATAGAACGTAAATGCTTAACTGATGGTTTGTAAATTATTCCATATGATTTATGTTGCATTTGGGATGTTCTATTACGTTTTTGCTATGAATGAGTCGCTTTGTGATTTTTGTGAATGAAAAGCAACACAGAAATGTAATAAATGAAGTGAAATGAAATCCAACACTCTTTTTGGAATGTACTGAGCCTTTTCCTACTTGGCCCCCACCTGACCCGGAGGGAGCTGACAGGCAAAGTACTGGCAAGAGAAACCAGGCAGGCAGAGAGCATCTCTATCCTTCCACTTATTGGCATCAAATAAAACACACAGAGAACCACCAAGTATCTTCCCTCAAGGCTGGAGCTGTTGCCCAATATGCCCACTCCTCATTTTCTGCTCTGTGATGTTTTAGGGGAAGGAGGAAGATCTAGCAGGCTCCCAAGGGACAGAGTATCAACTGGTTCTGATCTTGTCTCTATTGCATCTGACTCCTGTCTCTGTTCAGGGCTGGTGAATCTGCTAGCTTGCCCTTCTTCCTCACCTTCCAACATTCCCCAGCTCTTTTCTCCCTCTGGGCTGTGTCCTGTTTCCCACCACCACAAACCTGGCTCCATACTGTCTTCCTCTGCCCCCTCCCTGGAAGCCTCTTGAGGGTCTCCACCTCTTCTTTTCACCTGAACACTTCCTGACACCACCAACTCCCACCGGCTCCACCAGCACAACTTTGCTTGGATATCAGTCATTTCAGATGACTAAATATCTGCTCCCTATCCTGAAAGCAAAACAAACCATTCCTCTTTCCTTTCCTCCCCAGCTCAGTTATGGCTTCACAAACCAGGTTCTTGAAGATGAAACACAGTTTCACCACTAGTCTGGAAGGGCCTGGGAACGGAGGGCGGGGGTTCCGCTCTGGAGGACCTGCTCCTGTCCTCTCTAGGAATCCAGCTCTGTTCGATTTAACCCTATCGACGCAAAGACGGGCAGGCTTCTTCTTTGTTCTCTCTTTGGAGATCCGTTGTAACCGCATAAGATAAAGATTGTCTTCCATAAAGACGGTCATAACAGTGAGTCTGCAAGAGACTATGGAGTCTCTATGGAAGCTATGTCTGGCATATTCTGGGCATATCCAGCAGCCCTCATTTATTTGTTGGTTGGCAGTTTATTTGTTCAGCCTGGGTCACCTTCCACTTTGGAGATGGCTGGGTTTCCCACCTGGCTCTGGTCATTCTGATCTTTCTCCTTCTTTGGCGATCTCTCATAGCCAAGTAAGAGGGTCGTCCATGAACACAGCCTTGACGTGACTACTATGGAGGCCAAGTCTGGATCCACACGTCCTCCTTCCACAGTGGGGACAGAGGTTTGGTCATGGTGAGTGAGGTCTGGGCAAACGCCCTTGCCATCGGGGGCTCCATGAAAGGGTCGGGGGGGGGCAGCATAGTATTTATGATGGCACTCACATATCAGAAATGCAACTGAGGAGTCTGCTGGCTCATTTTGGCCAATGGCTCTTTGTCATTCCTCATCCTGTTCTCACAGTGGACAACCCAATGTCTCCATCGAAAGCCCTGGCTGGACCTGAGCACAGCAGCCCCCTCCCCTGTGGAGGCAGAGCAGGACCATGGGGGCTTTGAAAGCTTGAAGCACCCCAAATCCTTGAGAAGGTCCCTTGGGACCCTCCGGTCCTGATTCTCCTGTTTCCCACTGTGAGCTACATGGTGTTGGACTAGTTTTGCCTTTGGTTGGATCCAGCGGCAGGGCTCTCTCCTGAGGTCCTTGGGCACAAATTTCAGGACAAACTCCACCCCCCCCTTGATTTATGCCAAATGTTAGAGCAGCATTGCAAATATGTTTTCCTCCAGCGCTGCAGCTGCCGCTTGAGCCATTCAAGACTTCAGAAATTATGCAGGTGAAATTTCTTCCAGTTATAATTTTCAAAATCATAGTGATTTCTTCTCCTCAAAGCTCCAGAGATATTTCTGGAGATTGCACCAGAAACACCAACAGCATGGCATTATTAATTGTGATTGGGAAAGAAAAAGTTGTTGCAAATAATAATATTTCCTGTGTTGGAGACAGACTGGGTCAAAAGTTGGAGCAGGTGAAGGTCTGGGGGGAAGAGGGAAGCCGGAGCCGAGCCCCACCCAGCCCAGGAAAGCCACTGCAGCTTGGGTCTTGTGAGAGTCTTCCTGCTTGGCTGGGTCAGAAGGTGAGAGGAGCCACACGTAGCAGATGTGAAGGAGGCAGAGCCAGGATGAGATCCCTGCTGCTTCTGCTGCTAATTCAGTCACGTGGAGTTTGTGTGAAGCAGAAGGCAAAATGCCCCTTGAATCTGATCAGAGATCAAACTGATGCTCACAATTACTACCAGTCTGGAGACTTTCTTATTGGTGGAATCATATCTCCAAAAGATTTTGTAGAATATGATCCCCCTGACTTTCCTAATGGAAATATGTATGTACTAGTGTATTTCAGCCCGTTCAATAACGGGCTCTAGAACATCCTGGGGTTCGGAGAAGCGCTTGCGCAGCGCTTCTCCGAACCCTGGGACCTGTCATTGCTGTCGGCGGCAAGGGGACAGGAACGGAGGAGGAGAAAGCGCTGCTTTCTCCTCCTCCGTTCCTCTCCCGCAGCCGCCGACAGGAAGCAGAACTCCCAGGGTTCGGAGAAGCGCTTGCGCAGCGCTTCTTCGAACCCTGGGACCTGTCCTTGCTGTCAGCGGCAGGGGGACAGGAACGAAGGAGGAGAAAGCGCTGCTTTCTCCTCCTCCGTTCCTCTCCTGCAGCCACCGACAGGAAGCAGACATCCCAGAGTTCGGAGAAGCGCTTGCGCAGCGCTTCTCCGAACCCTGGGACCCGTCCTTGCTGTCGGCGGCAGGGGGACAGGAACGGAGGAGGAGAAAGCGGCGCTTTCTCCTCCTTCCTTCCTCTCCCCCAGCCGCCGACAGGAAGGACGCGCGCACTCTCCCCCCCCCCCCCGCCTCCTCCAACCGCCGCTCCTCACGGCCAGGGAGGGTTGTGAGGAGGCCTTCGCCGGCCTCCACCCCGGCGGGAGCGGCGGTTGGAGGAGGCAGAGTGGGGGGAGAGTGCGCGCGCGCAGTCTCTGCTGTCCAATCCCTGTATCCCTGGGGCACATGCGCAGTGACCCAGGGACACACGGGACATCTGGACGCAGGGACAACATGGACATTATTATATAGGATTATGAGAAATATGTATGTATTATGGTGTATTATGAGAAGGAAATAGGGGCCAAAGTCTGGATCACAACAGCTTTCCAGGACATCAGCGCTAGCTTGATATTGCCTCCCACATTCTTCCAGCACGTTCATGGTTCTCTCTCTTTCGCAATTAAGACCAGAATAGGGAGCACAAAACGTGGTAACGATGAATCACTGTCCAGCCTTTTCCATTTTTTTTATTAAGCATTTCACTGTTCATATTCCAAGCATGTGTTATCCGCGAAAGGCCGGATAAGATGCAGAGAGGAGGAAGAACGAGTGTCTTTGCCCCAAGAGGAGATGGAGAGCGCTCTGTCTGCAGACAGCTATGGCACTCACACCAGGCATTTTTTAAAGAATGATTTGATTGTCTTTTGTATTGATCTTATTTATTATGTGCATTAATCTTATTTTGCAAAGCCCCTAGTTCCAAGTGAGGAACATTAAAATCCTCATTTTTTCCCTGTCATTCCAGCTCCACCCTTTCTTAAAAGAAATCCAGTGTTTGAATACTTCCAGGGGCACAATGTGTTGGGATGAGAATTGGGAGCTGCCTCCTGACTTTGATATTCTGAATTGGGTGATGTTTCGCAATGGGTCTCGTGCTATGGTGAAGATTGGCAGTATAAGGGGAGAGGCATCTACTGGAATCAAGTTCAACAGCAACCCAGAAGCCATTGAGTGGCCCAAACAGTTTAACAAGGTAGGGGATGTTGCCGAGGAAGAAGGCGAGGAGAGCTTGCTCCTGCTCTTCCTTCAGCCACTCCTGAAAAATGACCTTCTAAGGGGACCAACGGTGTCCTTTCCACCCAGTTTCAGCTGCTGCCACCGCTCCTTCTTGCAACAGCAGCTGAGATGGGTGGGGAATCTTGAGGCTCGAGAATGTGCTAGCGCCCTGGCATCCTGAGAAAAGGCAGACTATGTTTTCCAGCCAGGTCCCCCTCAGTTCACCTGGGGAGAAAAGGCAACAACACCCAGATCTCTTTCCTTCTCCCTCTCTCTCCCTCTCCCTCCCCCCTCTCTCTGTCCCACACCTTCCACACACCCCAGCGTCAAAGGACGCTGGTTTTTTGTAACTCCCCAAATCTTACACCCAAGCGTGTGCACCCTGTGGATTGCCATGTGGGAGTTACCCGAATCCTAAAGTTTGGCAAAACCACATTAGAGATCTAATCAGCCAATTGGTACAATCAAATCTCAAATATTTAATACTTCTCTCTATGTGGCTGCCTTCTAAATGTCAGTTAGTTTTTTATTTGCTTCCCTTCGTATGGGAGGGCGTACCACAGGGCGGGCGCCACCACTGAGAAGGCCCTCTGCCTGGTTCCCTGTAACCTCACTTCTTCTAGGGAGGGAACTAGCAGAAGGCCCTAGGAGCTGGACCTCAGTGTTTGGGCTGGATAAAAGAGGTGGAGTCATGCTTTCAAGCATACAGGGCCAAGTTTGTTTAGGGCTTTAAAGGTTAGCACCAACACTTTGAATTGTATATAAATGTGTGATATAAAATTTGAATGAACAAACCAAGCAAAGGAGTGCTTCTGTGCAGAAGGTGGACAGGGTCAGGGGGACAAGAGATCCTGTTGGGTCATTTCCAAACCATATGGGTGAAATCCAGACACACAAATACCCCTAACTCTTTCTCCTCAATGCACCTTCTTTCCCTCTCCCCTCTATTATTTTTATTGATTCTCCATGCACCTTTTTATCTTCATGGTTAGACCCTGCCTCGTTCCAGGTGTAGCAAAATATGTCGACCTGGATATGCAAAGGTGGTTCCAGAAGGAAAGCCTGTTTGCTGCTATGCTTGTGATCCATGTGCAGAAGGAACCATGTCCAACCAAGAAGGTGGGTGAAAAGGATTACAATAGAGGGACCATTTTGATCTCACAAGGTCAAGGTCAAGAAGTGTGTCTTCAGGATTATGCAGAAAACAAAGAATGCAGTTGATGTGGAGAGGTCTTCGCCTCTCAGTAGATCCTCGATCACCTTGTTGCTGTGGGAAACCACGAATTTTAACCCCGTTTCCTGCCGTGCCCCCGGATTTAGAAAAACCCCGTAAATCCCTCGCTTACCGGCAGGGAGGGCTCCGTATGCGCATGCTCTTGCCCGCTTTCCAGTGCTCAGAGATGGGCAGAGCATTGCCGGAAGTTGCTTCTGTGCAACTTCCATTGACGTGATCCCGCATTTTTCGGCGGAAGACTTGACAGCACTGCCTTGTGCATCACCTCTGCCTCCTTCAAGGAAATATAAGATGTAAAGGTGCCCTTTGCAAAAAAGGAACAAAGTATTTCTTTACCTATTTACACATTCATATTTCCCGGAGCACAGGTGGTCATGGATGTTAAGGGATGCTGAAGCCACTCTTTTTCCTCCTCCTCAGATGCAGAACGTTGCACCAAAATGCCCAGAAGATCAGCATCCAAACAAGGACAGAGATCAATGTGTCTCCAAGATCATCACCTTCCTGGCTTATGAAGAACATCTGGGATCACCTTAGCTTCCATTGTCCTCTTCGTATCTTCTACAGCAGGCATTGTGTTAGGAATCTTCATTAAATACATAAAAACCCCAATAGTCAAAGCCAACAACCGGGACCTCTCCTACATCTTGCTCGTCTCCCTCCCTGCTCTCCTTCTTGTCCTCCTTCCTCTTCATTGGGCAACCAAGAATAGCCACCCTGCCTTCTCCGACAAACGGCCTTCAGCATCATCTTCTCCGTTCCTGTTTCTTCTGTCTTGGCCAAGACCATCACGGTGGTGCTGGCCTTCCCTGGCCTCAAGGCCAGGGAACAGGGTGAGGAGATGGTTGATCACCTTCAGCATGCTGGTCTTCTGCAGTGTTTGGGTGTCTTTTGTGCCCACCTACCTGAGCACCAAGGGGAAGTACATGGTGGCTGTGCAGATCTTCTCTATCTTGGCCTCCAGGGGTGGGGTCCTGGGCTGCATCTTCCTTCCCAAGTGCTACCTTCTTCTGCTGAGGCCTGAATCTGAACACAAAGGAGCACCTGGGAACTAGAACTTAAGATGGCATCCGATTCCTAAAGTCTTCCGTGTTGAGTATACCCAGCACTGCAGAAAGGAAACACACATACGTAGTTGTTTTGGGATTAATGCTCCATCGATATAAATCTCTCTTCATTTAACATAAATCATGAATGATGAAAATGAACCAATAATAACTACCATGACTACAAGCCCCTTGGACTTCAAATCTTTACCACAGGGTGATTCCCAAAAAGATACCCTTTTAGCATCATCTTGTTTTTGTTTCTGCTGCTGATCTACATCTGGGTCATCCTGGCTGGTTCTGCAGAGTCTGGGCAGCATTAGTGGCATGTTAATAACATTATTTTGTCAGGGACTGGACTGAGAAGGAATGGTAGGGACCACCGCCCTCCCCTTCTCCTGAACCTTCCCCAGAAAAGGAGGACAGTATAGATTTAGATCAGTGCTTTGCAGAAGGGCATAGTTCAGAGGCTGCAGAGGCCATAAGCTAGGAAATATTTGGAGAGGAACAGCAGGAAGAAGAAGCACCAGAGGAGAGACAGCTGACAGACTCAGTGTCTTTGGAAAGCATTTCTGACCCCCCATCCTTTTCACAAGACAAGACAGGCATTGAGGGTAGTAGAACAGAGAGCTCAGCTGCAGAAGGCTCAGATTTGCCGATGCAGAATGGGGGGGCTTTACTTCAAGCAATGCCATTTCTAGAGAGAACCCACATTCCTTTGTCTCTCAGTGTGATCCGCAGCACCATGGCTCTGACCCCCGCTCTCAGGGCTCAAAACAGAGCTTACCGGGGAGGGGGGAGCTCGCTTCTGGCACCTGCCAGATCACCAAGTCCCCAAAACGCCTGATTTGGGGGTGTTCTGGGGGTCCACTGCACTGTAGCGGTTTCCCCCCGCCTTTGAGGCACCGAGATCCCTTCAGCCGAAGGGACCTCCGCCAGAGATGGCTGCGCGATCAACCGGAAGTCCAATCAATGCCATTTCTAGAGAGAAACCACATTCCTTTGTCTCTCGCTGTGATTATTGAATAAACGAATGGGTAAGAACTCGCCTTTGTTATCTGCTTCTTTGCTGCCAAAGAATCTGATTCCCAAAACCTGACTCATTTTCATCTTCTGCTTGAAATGATGGGAGGAACCAGCTGGGGAAACACCAAGGGCAGAAGGCTGAGAGCCCGGGGAGAGGTGGTGGGTCAGCGATGGGAAATCAGAGGGAGAAGACTGGGAAAAAGAGGGGCCAGAAGCTGAGAAGGTAAGAGGGTGAGTGAGCGGGGAGAGGCAGAAGCTGAAGCTGAAGCAGGAGGGAGGGAAGAGGGAGGCCAAGAGAAGAGCTCCCCTCCCTCCTGCTATCTCAGAACCAGAAGAGGCAGGAAAAGGGTGGAGGAGAGATGGACTTCACACAAACACAGTCTCCGCTTGCTTGGAAAAAAACCCTGGAGAGGAGCAGACAGATGCAACTACGGGGCATGTGCTGCTCTGCTTGTGAGGCCTGACCCGTTGCTAAGTCTGTGAAGATCTCCATTGCCTCTAGGACTTCTTCCTGAGAGATGGTTTAGGTACTGTCTGTGCTCATCTGACAGGGGCTGAAAATCTACCTCTGAAAAGTCATAATTGTGTATTAATTTTTGAGGCAGGTCATCAGATGAGTACAGATGAGGGCATAAGATCCTCTGAATATCTTGCTGATCTCTATTGAGTCATTCAGTACTGTCCCTTCAGGGTTGCAAGCCCCACTCATTGGAGTTCTATTTATTGGTTTGTTGATGCTAGGGTGACGCGCCTCCCCCCCAAACCCCCAAGAGGAGCCTTGGGGTGTCTCGGGGTCCTGCGGCTCACAGACGGCACTGTGGCATTGCCAGTCCCTGCCCCCGTTTCGAAAGGAGCAGGAGGGGAGCTGAGCGCCCCGGTGAGCTATGCCCCAACGCAGCTCCGCAGAAGCAGTTGTCTGAAAGGCGAGAAAGGATGAATGATCTGACTAATTTGGCTAATCTGGTAAGACAAAGGGAGTGATAAAAGGAAGTGCTCTCCCATTCTGGGTGCTGTGAGCACAAAATACCGTACAGTGGTGCCTCGCTAGACGAATTTAATTCGTTCCACGGGTCTTTTCTTATAATGAAAAATTCATCTAGCGAATCCCATAGGAATGCATTGAATTTTTTTTTAAAAAAAATTTTGCCCATAGGAACGCATTAATTGAATTTCAATGCATTCTTATGGGAAACCGCAATTCACTAGACGATTTTTTCATAAAACAAATTCGTCTAGCGAGGCAACCTCCGCTCGAAATATCCTTTCGTTAAGCGGAAATTTTGTTAAGCAGGGCATTCGTTAAGCGAGGCACCACTGTACATACAAGTGAAGTGTGGATGAAATTTACTAATGAATAATTAGAATAAAAGGAATGCAGATAGCTTTTGCTTTATACCAATCTCAAGGCTTTTTAAACAAGATACTGACTTGAACTTAATCTGCAGTTAAGCTGAGACTGAACCTGACTTAAATTGGAGGATAAATCTGGCAAGGATTACAATGTTTCCTGAAGGAAGAAAACAATTTTCCTTTCTGGAAGAAGGCAAGATTACCACTTGGGAAATCATAGAACTTTGAGAAAGAAATTTTTGTTCTATTCATGAGTAAGGTGGGAGAGGGGGGAGGGATAAAGTTGAAAGTACTGGTTTTCCTCTACTGAACCTAGCAGAATGTCCCTGACAAAGTACTGATAAAGCTGAAAATAACATGATGAGTGGTGGGAAAGGGCTTCTTGTTTTGAAAGCAAACCCTAGAGCAGACATTCCCCAGACTACAGCCCAAAGGCCTCTTTTATCCAGCCCGCGATGACCCCCTCCGCCCGCTGCCATCGCCCGCTCTTAGTGGCACAGCGTGGCTGCCCATTTCCGGGTCAGAGGAGTGCCGGAAATAGGTTGCTTGCATGTGCAAGAATCATTGCAGGTGCACTTCCGGGTCGGAGGAGGCCCGTGCGCATGCGCACAAGCTATTTCCGGCACTCCTCTGACCCGGAACTGCACTGGAAACAGCGTGTGCGCATGCGTACGGGCGCACGCTCCCCCGCCCTCCGGGTAAGTTTGGGGACCCCAGCCCTAGAGGAACCTGGGAAATGGGGAGAGTTGGCCCCCCTTACTCTAAACTAGAAATGGCAGAGGAAAACCTCCCTATGTCAAAACAAACCAGCCAGGCCATAATTCAAAATAACATAAGAGATGAATTGTATTATTTTCTTTTAGATATGAAAAGAGAACTGTTTGATCAGATAAAAGAAGATGTTAATAGAGCAGCTTCTTAAATTTGCAAAAATAATAATTCCCTTGCAGAGGCTGTGGCACAATTAAAAGAGGCTGACATGTAAATAATAATAATAATAATAATAATAATAATAATAATAATAATAATACCCCACCCATTTGGCCGGGCCTCCTCAGCCACTCTGAGCGGTTCCCAACAGAATATTAAAAACATGATAAAACAGTGGTTCCCAACAGGTGGTCCGGGGACCCCCAGGGGTCCGCGAGCTATGCCAGAGGGGTCCGCAAGATGCTATTAGAATAAAAATATATATTAAATATATTTCGTATGATAACAGATTTTTGTTTTGGCCGCTTCCTGCATGAGCAGAGTCTAGCGCAAAACTAGAATTAGATAGAGGCAGTAGTTCTGCTGTATGCCGTTAGGTGGCGCTTTACAAACACTACTGTTTTGCAAAGAGGCAGCGTGCGCATTCTACTAACACTCACCTCCCCAAGATGCTTTGCGCGCGTCGGCTCCATTTGTGCGCTACTGTGCAGGTACCCTGTCTTCTCCATTCCCCTCCCTCCTCCCTGGCGCGCACTGCCTCTTTGCAAAACAGTAGTGTTTGTAAACAAAGCGTTGTTTTTCGCGGAAGCTACAGTTCGCGTAGTTAAAAATGGACCGTTGGTTAAAAAGTGGTTCGTTAAAACGACAAAGGCCTACAGATGAAGAGGAAGATAATGCATTTGATGTTCAAGCAAGTAAGTCAGTAACTCTTGAACCGATTATAAAATATAAAAAGACTCTTAATTTGGCTCTCACTTTTTAATTTTGGAATTAATGGGGGTCCTTGTCACAATAGCGGCTTGATGAGGGGTCCTCGAGAAATTTTTGTTGGGAACCCCTGCGATAAAACATCAAACATTTAAAACTTCCATATACAGGGCTGCCTTCAGATGTCTTCTAAAAGTCACCTCTCAACCAGAAACCTATGTCCCCACTATGGAAAGATGTATGGATCCAGAACTGGCCTCCGCAGTCACTTACAGCCTCACTGCTATAATATGATAATTATAATTATTTATACCCCGTCCATCTGGCTGGGTTTCCCCAGCCACTCTGCGTGGCTTCCAGCAACATATTAGAAATAGAATCAAACATTAAAAACTTCCCTAAACAGGGCTACCTTCAGATATCTTCTAAAAGTTAGATAGTTGTTTATTTCCTTGACATCTGATGGGAGGGTGTTCCACAGGGCGGGCGCCACCACCGAGAAGGCCCTCTACATGCATTTTATGGGTTTTATAAGGGGGTGCAATTATGGTACAGTATGTTCATCCATAAAGGTATAAATACTGAGCTCAATGGACAGTGGGGGGACTTGCATGTTCTTGCTGGAATCAGCTCTTTGTTCAGGGTTTTCCTTCCTTGGGGGTTTTGAAGCAGAGGTTGGATGGCCACCTGTCATGGATGCTTGAGTTGAGATTCCTGCATGACAGGGGGTTGGCCTAGATGACCCTTGGGTGTCCCTTCCAACTCCAAGATTCTATGACTCTAGGATGGGGTTTCCTGCTTTACCTAGCCTTTCTCCCTGCAAGCTGCTGCTCCTGTTTCCGGCCAAGGGAGGGAACAGAACACCACCAGCCAAGAACACACACACAAAAACCCCACAAAAAATAAAACCTCTCTGGGTTCCTGCTTTTGAGAGGGGCAGGAGGGAGCCTGGTGCGCTCAGCTTATCAGGACTGCAATCTTCCTGGATCCCTGTACCTGCTGGGGCTTTCTAAAGATTGTTCCCTATTAGGAAAAAGGTTTCCAGACCATAAACCAGATTATGAAATCCCCAGTCCAATCAGATCCCAAAATACTGCAGCACGATGACCTCATTCTTCTTTAGAAGCCCAAGGAATGCCTAATAAAGATCTTATTACTCATTTGTTAACTGCTGCCGGATTAATAAATGTCAGGTGCAGCACAGGAAGACTCATAATGTAACTCTCTTTGAAGCTTGGCCGTCGCACATGTAGGACTCTCTGTTTATGCGCAAGCTAAGAGCTTTGCAACGAGAGCCCCCTAGTGCAAAGGGAAGCACCAACTTTTAGGCAACCTGCTTTCCTTTTGTGGAATAGGCACAGTCTATTGCGCATGGCTTCCGTCCACATGGCAATGTTGCGGAAGAGTCCCCCTCGGGAGGTTGTGGACTCTCCTTCCTTGGAGGTTTATAAATGAAGGCCAGGTGGCCCCCAGTCAGAGCATCTGTAGCTATGATTCCTGCATCGCAGGGGGTTGGACTAGATGACCCTTGGGGTCCCTTAAAGCTCTGCAATTCTCAGATCCTACGAATCTATGAATGATACTTTCATCTGGCTATGGTACATTCAATGAACCACAACTGGGATTGCTTCTAAATAAAAAAAAATTCCTTCCAGCAGCACCTTAAAGACCAACTAATTTTTTTATTTTGGTATGAGCTTTCGTGTGCATGTATGAAATTGCTTCTGTTCTATTTTCCTCTTTGGAGGGATGGCTCTTTACCTGTTGTGATTGTTTAGATTATTATGATTATTTTCTCTCCTTTATATGTCATTCATTTGCAACTGCTCTGCTTCAGGACAGAGGAAACTTAGAATCATAGAATCATAGAGTTGGAAGAGACCACAAGGGCCATCCAGTCCAACCCCCTGCCAAGCAGGAAACACCATCAAAGCATACTTGACATATGCCTGTCAAGCCTCTGCTTAAAGACCTCCAAAGAAGGAGACTCCACCACACTCCTTGGTAGCAAATTCCACTGTCGAACAGCTCTTACTGTCAGGAAGTTCTTCCTAATGTTTAGGTGGAATCTTCTTTCTTGAAGTTTGAATCCATTGCTCCGTGTCCGCTTCTCTGGAGCAGCAGAAAACAACCTTTCTCCCTCCTCTATATGACATCCTTTTATATATTTGAACATGGCTATCATATCACCCCTTAACCTTCTCTTCTCCAGGCTAAACATACCCAGCTCCCTAAGCCGTTCCTCATAAGGCCCTTCCCCTTCCCCTTCCCCTCTTTCTTTTTAGTGCCCCACTCCCTTCTTCTCTCTTTCGGCTTTGGAAAGGGCTCCTTCTCTCGCTCCTTCCTCGGAGGTGTCTGCCTGTCCCGTGTGATTTGCAGCCCCCCTCGCGATGCTGCCGGAAGCAGCAGTTTCGGAGGATAAGCCAACCTTTATTCCACTGGTGACTCAGCCTCTTGTGGGTACAAGGTCAAGGGGAAACACATTTTCACAGCGAGCGCACCTTATGAACTCTTGGTGGCGGCGCGTCTAGGAAGGCACCAGCCCACCCCTTCTTGCCAGGATCTCCCACGTGGGCCAAGGGAAGGCGATGGAAGCCTTGCCTGCTGCCTCTGAGCTGGGACAGGATGGAAGTTTATACAAAATAAAAAAATTCTTTCCAGTAGCACCTTAGAGACCAACTAAGTTTGTAGGGTTGCCAGGTTCAATAGAGGACAGGACTTCCTGGCCTTGAATTGCCCTGCTCTCTTTTGAGTCTGGAAACCTTAAGGAGAAACCAGCAGAAACGAGAAATCTTTGTTTAATTTCCAAGCAAAGGGTCTGCTGGTTTCTCTTTAAGGTTTCCAGACTCAAAAGAGAGCAGGGCCATTAAAGACACAGAAGTCCTGTCCACTATTGAGTCTGGCAACCCTAGAGGTTTGTCATTGGTGTGAGCTTTCGTGTGCATGCACACTTCTTCAGATACACACATGCACACGAAAGCTCACACCAGTGACAAACTTAGTTGGTCTCTAAGGTGCTACTGGAAAGAATCTTTTTATTTTGTTTCGACTACGGCAGACCAACACGGCTGCTACCTGCCTGTAACTAGAAGTTTATACAGTTAGACCTGGCATGGAGAAAAGGGAAAGAGGAGAGTTTTTTTCTGCCTTCCTCATCAAGCTAGAACTTGTGAGCATCCCGGGGGAAGATCAAAGGAAGTTCTTCTTAGACTATGGAAGCCGCCCCCCCCCCTCGGAGGCAGTGATGGCCACCCACCTGGACGGCTTTAGCGGAGATTCCTGCAATTGCGGGGGGTTGGGCTAGATAACTCTTGGGATCCCTCCCCACTCTACAATTCTACTAGGATTCTGCGGAAAGAGGATTGCACAAGTTCATGGCGGAGGCGGAGGCTGTCTCTGGCTAGCAGCCAGGCTGCCTCCAGTCCGAGCGCCAGCTGTGGGGCGCGCTGAGCTCCCCACTGGATGCGCGCGCTCTGGCGGTTCTTGCGCGCAAAGCAAGAATTCCCGTCCCAGCCTTTTGCCTTCCTCCGACACGAGGGGTCTCTGTCCGTCCGTCCGTCCGTGCGTCTGTCTGCCTCTTTCTCCGCCTGGGCGGGCGGGGCCCCCGGTTCTCCTCTCGGGGGGCGGGGGCTGTCCTGCCGTGCACGTGGCGGAGTCGGGAGCGCGCTGGGTCCAGCTGCGCATGCGCGCCCCCTGCTTGGCGAGCCGAGGTTGCTTCATCGGACCTGGAGGGGCCGGGCTGGCGGGCGCGCGCCTGAGGCTGCTGCCGGGGCTCTTGGAGAGGGTGAGTGACGGCGACGCGCGCGCGAAAGGCAGCGGCGGCGGCGCGGGAGGGGAAGAAGCGCGCGCGAGGCACCGGCGGGCCGGAGCTGGAGCCTCCCGGGGCCGGGAGACGAGCTGGGGACGGACTGGGGTGGGGTGCCTGCCTCCCATCCTCTGGCCCAGGAGGAGGAGGAGGGTGCGGACGGGCCTCCCGTGGCCGCGCGCTGGGCTCCCTCCTGCTCCGAGACAGGCACGCTCTGCGTGTGCTCAGAGGCACGCGTTTGGCGGAGAACCGGATCGGCTGAGGAGCCCCCGTCCAGCCCCCCAGCCAGGACTTGCGCTCCGCCAGGTGCCTTTGCCCGTGGGGCTGGCTGGGAGTGGGAGATTCCCCTCAGGCGGGACTCGGATCGGCTCCCGGGGCGCCTGCCTGGAGAGCGCCGGCTCCAGCTTCGCGCATTGCGCTCTGCCGTGGCAACCTGCGCTGTGGGGTGTCTCTCGTTCTCTCTCTTGCTCAGCCAGCGATGCAGAGGTCTGCCCGGGGTCCACCCCAAAGGCCAGGCGAGCCACCCGCCGTGGGGCAGGATCAGAATCCAGGCCCCGGGGCACCGCAAGCAGAGGGCATCTGGGGAAGGGGCAGGCGCTGCAGGGGCACCCGGAAGCCAGGAGGCCGGGCGCGCGCAGGGGGGGGGGGGGCGCGGAATTTGTCAGGAGCCATTTCCCTGGGCAGGAGGGATGGAGATGTTTGTGGATGGGATGGAGGCGGCCGGGAGGGACACACCTTGCTGTGGGCGAGGATGATGCCAACACTTTCCCTCGCTTTCTGGGCAGGGCTGGGTGCCCGCTAGGAAGGTGCTGCTCGCCATTGCATAACCTTGGAGGTGGGGGCTGCACTGCATTCCCAGGAAGGAAAGGATCCAGCCTCCAGTCTCCTCCGGCCCGCATCCTCTCACCAGGGAGGAATTCTCCAGGGGTGGCTCATTCCTGGCACTCCCTCCTGCCTCCCTTGAGAGCCTGCATTGCCTTGCAGGCCGTGCCAGCCTGTTCAGGCAGAACCCCTCTTCCCCCCCCCTGCTCTCCTGGGGGCGAGAGGGAGGAGTTCCTGGATCCCTGCCCTGGGTCTGTCTAGGCGCTGTGCAGCGCCAGAACCTCAGCTCACGGGCAGCGCTCACCTTTTGCTCCTGATAGTGGAAGATTCGGGAAGGACGAAAGAAAGTCTTTCTTCACACAGCAGATAACTGAACTGTGGAACTCCCTCCCACAGGATGACCAACTTGGATGGCTTTCAAAGAGGGTTAGGACAATTTGCGGTGGGGGTGGCTAGCAATGGCTACTAGCAGGGATGGCTGAGGGCCTCTGAATCCCAGTTGCAGGAAACTGCAGGAGGGGAGAGCTGCTCTGGCACTCGGATCTGGTTCCTGCTTGGGGTTTCCCAATAAGGGCATCTGATTGGCTCCTGTGAAAACAGGAGGCTGGACTAGGTGGGCGACTGGCCTGATCCAGCTGCTCTTACACTTGAGGCGGCTGCCACGTCCCATGAGGCTGGAGCAACCTCCCCACCCCCTGGGGCACCGCGACGGCTGTGACCATGAGATTCAGGGAGACGCAACTGCTCTCTGCTGTTCCTTTCATTTGTGGACATGAAACCAAGAGCAAGGAAGGTGGCTGGGCCTTTGGTCAGGCCAGGCCCTGGGTGGGCAACATCCACCATCATCATAATCATCCCTCATGGTTGCCGCCTGGAGGCAGCCCCTTGGCCCTTCCTCCTCCGACCCACGGCACCAGCCTCCTCTGCTTCTTTTGCTCCTTCCATGACCGCATCCTGACTTGTGTGGACCCCCCACCCCACCCTGCAGCTGCCTTTGGGCCTGGCATTCTCTTCTCCTCACTCCACTGGGGACTGCATTGCAGGGGGTTGGACTAGATGATGCCTGGGGGTCCCTTATAATTCTATGATTCACGGGAGGTTTTTAGCAGAGTTCGGATGGGCGTCTGTCGGGGGTTCTTCAGCTGCGATTCCTGCATTGCAGGGGGTTAGGCTACAATTCTTTGATTTTGTGGGTGCCTCTAAGCGTGTGCAGAGTAGCGGCCTCTTGGCAGATGCTGTTGGCAGAGCACCATCCATTGTTTCAGAAACGAAGCTGCCCTTCCGTTTCCACTCAGTTCTGCTCTTTCCGGCAGGCGCCTTATTCACCTCCTGAGCTTATTACCTGCTTTTCTCACACTCGGAAGGGGCAGCAACCGAAACCCCAGTCTAAGCCAGAGAGAAAGAGAGAGAGAGGAGAGGAAGAGAAGAAAGGGCTTCGAACCAGAACCAGACACAGGACAGAAACAAGCAGAGGCTTGCTGGGAAATCCAGTTTGTGCCATAGCCTTTTCCAAGCCCCAGCAGAGGCAATCTTTGCCCCTCCTCAGGTGGGAGAGCCTTGGGGTCTGCCTTGTCACATCAGGTTGGCTGGTTTGCAGGCTCTGTCTGTTTTTTGAGGAGGCAGGCCCTTCTACTGCATTTACATCTCCCCCATTTCTCCATGGAGCCCAAGGTGGCCGAGGTGATTCTCCTCTCCCTCCTCGTTTAATTCCCACAATAACCCCATGGGTAAGTTGGGCTGAGAATGAGGGACCGGCCCCCAAGGTCACCCTTCCTGGCTGAGTGGGCAAGATTTGAACTCTCCTTGGTCACAGAATCATAGAATTGTAGAGTTGGAAGGAACCATGAGGGGTCATCCAGTCCAACCCCCTGCAATGCAGAAATGTTTCCTGGACTGACACTCCCGTCCCGTAGAATTCTATTTCTTATTTTTCGTCTACACAATCGGAATGAATTTATGGGGAACCAAAATGCTTTTTCTGTGAAGCCTGAGCAGGAGCAGCAAGCAATTATAATTAATACAGTGGTACCTCTGGTTAAGAACTTAATTCGTTCTGGAGGTCTGTTCTTAACCTGAGGTACCACTTTAGCTAATGGGACCTCCTGCCGCTGAGGCGCCGCACAATTTCTGTTCTCATCCTGAAGCAAAGATCTTAACCCAAGGTACTATTTCTGGGTTAGTGGAGTCTGTAACCTGAAGCGTCTGTAACCTGAAGTGTCTGTAACCTGAGGTATCACTGTACCGTAGTTGTTGCTTGCCTTCACTTCCCCCATTTCACAGTCATGGAGAATATTTGTATGATATGAATAATCTGTGTCACCATTAAGCAAAAGAGGTTGGAATTGGCCGATATATCTGCAGACTGTCCCTGGATCAAGGGACTTTCCTTCTTTAAGTTTTCAAAATTCTTAACCCATCTCAAGGTTGTCCTCTGAACTAGCCAGATGTTTCACTGAGAATCAATCACAGTCAGTCGTCCATCATTTGAAAAATAAGACTTCAGAGCTGTCCAGCCCCCAAATGGCAACGAGACATTCCATTTTGCCAACTGCAGCCTCGGTTTAAGGAGCCCTTTGGCACCTAGCTTATATATCTGAGTTTCCAGCACTGCCCTCTCCTCTATGAACTTGCCCAGTGTCCTCTTTTAACGCCAAGGCACCTTCCTTCATTTGCCTATTTGCAGTGTTTGTGCTCTTTGGCCAAAAAGGTCCCCAGAGCAGTTGACCTCATATTAGGAGAAAGAAGAGCCAGACGCAGGCTGGCAGCATGAAGGACGTGGCACCCCAAAGAGGGCCCCCAAATGGCAACCAGAACTAGACCTTCTGTTTTGGCGACTGCAGCATTGGAGCCATTTGGTGCCCAACTGATCTGCCTGAGTTTCTATCACTGGCTCCAGCTCTCCCGTTCTTGCAGGGCCTCTGTGGGAAATCAGCAAGCCAGGATCTGAGCGCAAGAGCAACTCTCCCCTCTGGGGTTTCCAGCATTCAGGGGCACAGTGGTACCTCGAGTTACAAAGGCTCAGGTTACAAACTTCGCTAACCTGTGTGTGTCTGAAGAAGTGTGCATGCACACGAAAGCTCATACCAAAATAAAAACTTAGTTGGCCTTTAAGGTGCTACTGAAGGAATTTTTTTATTTAACCTGGAAGAGTTACCCTGAGTTGAGAATTTTGCCCCAGAATGAGAACGGAAATCATGTGCCGGCGGCGCAGCGGCAGCAAGAGGCCCCATTAGCGAAAGCACGCCTCTAGTTAAGAACAGATTCAGGTTAAGAACGGACCTCCGGGACAAATTAAGTTTGTAACTAGAGGTACCACTGTATTTGTGGAGGCAGAGCCGAGCCCGGGTGGCAAGAGGGACCTGCCCTGGCTGGGATAGTCCAGGCTTGGCAGCTAGATTTTTCTCTGCGGTGAAACAGGCCGGCAGTTGCTGTCAGCAGAGTTCCTGAGGCTCATTGTGTCGGAGTCATTAGTGGGTTTTGTTCCCCGGGGTGAACAGGTCCAGGGCTGCATAATTGCAGGTGCTGCCCCACCCACCTGGGAAGCAGCCTTGTGAAGAAGACCTTGCGGTGTTTTGGGGGCTTCTTTTGCAAGATCCTCATCTTTGCTTTCTCACGCTCAGGCGGAAGGGCCTGCTGTGGGCCTGGGATCTCAGGAGGGTGCCGGGCGGCCACTTATGGAGCCACCCCACTTGTTAAGCATTGGAAGGGGACCCCCAGGGACCATCTAGTTCAACCCCCTGCAATTCTGGAGCCGCAGCCCAAGAGTCACTGCTTAAAAACCTCCAAGGAAGGAGAGAGAGTCTTCCGAGAGAGTCCGCTCCACGGTCAACCCGCTCTTGCAGGCAGAAAGGTCTTTGTGACGTTTCCTCAGAACCTCCTTTCTTGCCATTGGAACCGGTTGGTTCGAATCCTGCCCTCTGGAGCAGCAGAAAACAAGCTTGCTCTGTCCTCCTCTGTCAGAGCCCCAGAAATGGCACTCGCCTCCCAAACACAGTTTTAGAAATCAAGGGGGGGGGTCCTGCACCTTGTAGTGTGGGAGGGCCTCTTGGGGGGCAGCAGCAGGAGGAAATGGGGGTGTCTCCCAGTGGATGAAACTGAAGGTTGGAAGATGAAGGAAAGTCCTTCTTCGCGCAGTGCAGCGTTAAACCGTGGAACTCCCTCCCACAAGAGGCAGTGATGGCCGCAAACCCAGATAGCTTTAAAATAGGAATGGACAAAATCACGGAGGAGGCAAAGGCTGTGAGTGGCTCCCATCCAGGATGGCTCTGCTCTGTGTTTGCAGTTGGAGGCAGCAAATATCAGTTGCTGGGAACCACAGGAGGAGAGAGGGCTGTGTTTGAATCCTGCCTGTGGGTTTCACTGTGAGAACAGGAGGCTGGAGTGGATGGGCCATCCTGCAGGCTCTCCTGAACTTCTTGTGTTCTTAAAGCAACAGGGAGGCTGGTTATTGAAGCAGAAATGGTTGCCCTGAAAATGAATAAAACCAGCAACAAAATAACAGCATTCTGGAGAATTGACATGGGGGGGGGGAGCTTGCAAGGGCGGCTCTTCTCTTCCTGGGTTCTCTGCAGGGGGTCCCGCTGCCTTGGGGGGGGCTGCTGGGCAGAGCATCTTGACCAGGAGGTTGTACAGCTGGCGTCCCATCCCCCCAGTTGCCCCCTACCTGTGGGAATCCTGGGGGTGCCCCCTGGACCAGGAGCAGGCACAGAGAGGGGTGAGCTGAGATTCTGTCCCTGGCTTGGCCTCAATGTTAGAGGAGGCTGGAAGGGGAGAGCAGGCGGTAGTTCAATGGTCTCTCTAGCTGGTGTTAGAAACTCAGATGTACTGTATAAATTAGGGGCCAAATGGCTCTTTAAACCAAGGCTGCAGTCGCCAAAACTAAATGTCTCGTTGCCATTTGGGGGCCGGACAGCTCTGAAGTCTTGTTTTTCAAATGATGGACGACTTCTTTAGAAAGAAGATTCCACCTCAACATTAGGAAGAACTTCCTGACAGTAAGAGCTGTTCGGCAGTGGAATTTGCTACCAAGGAGTGTGGTGGAGTCTCCTTCTTTGGAGATCTTTAAGCAGAGGCTTGACAGGCATATGTCAAGATTGCTTTGATGGTGTTTCCTGCTTGGCAGGGGGTTGGACTGGATGGCCCTTGTGGTCTCTTCCAACTCTATGATTCTATGATTCTATGACTGTGATTGATTCTCAGTGAAACATCCAGCTAGTTCAGAAGACAACCTTGAGCTGGGTTAAGAATGTTGAAAATGTAAAGAAGAAAATTCCTGGATCCAGGGACTGTCCGCATATATATTAGCCTATTCAGACTTCTTTGTCTTAATGGTGACCATTCATAATGTAGGCAGATTCTTCACATATGTGAGCAGGGCGAGGGGGGAGTGAAGACAAGGGCCAGCAATTTGCTATCATGCCATTCGCTGCTGCTGCTCAGGCTGCCCAGAAAAAGCCTTTTGGTTACAGAAGTTCATTCCGATTGTGCAGATAAAATACCACAAATAGAATTCTGCAGGACGGGGTCTTAGTGTGTGAAAACAGTCCCGATCCAAGGATCCCCAGGTGGCGGAGATGTCAGGCCCCATCCTGAGCCCAGGCACCTTCACTTGGTCGCAAGTGGCCGATAGCCAGGTGCAAAAAGCGCCTGGCGGATTTCGAACCCTGGGCAGAGCATCTTTGGTGGAGCACCCACAGGGTGGGCTCTCGATCCTGTTGGCCAATTCTGTGGCTCTGCCTCCCAGCTGAGACCCCGCAGACCCCCCTCCCCTGTTGAACATCAGGCACTCAGTGGACACTTTTCGGACCTCTGGGTAATTTAAATGGATTATAACTCTCTTGCAACTTTGCTTAGAAACTGTAGCGTTTTGCGTAGAAACAACGGCCTATCAATTGTATCAATAAGCAAACGTCTGCTCTGCGTGGAGAAGGGGCTCTGTTCAGTCCCCGCCAGCGTCTTCAGGGAGGGCTAAGAAAGAACAAACCCCAAGAACTGCTGCTGCCCGTCAGAGTTGACAGCGCTGAGCTAGCTGTGCCCTGGTCCTCCATCTCCGCCTCTCCCTTGCCTATCCTGAGTTCTTCTCTGGAGTCTCTTGCCGGCCCCTAATGATGGGTTGTGGGGCTTGCTGGCTTGCATCTGCCACACCGGTCTTGTTTTGAAGTCCGGCTTGTGGGGCCCGAGGTGGGGCGGTTTGTGGGAGGGAGGGGAAGCGCCGGCGGCCTTTGTGAAAGGGAAGCCAGCCAGCCAGGCCCTTCTGCTGACTGGCCCAGGCCTGCAAAGATGTGCCGGTCAGCTGGTTTTCCACAGAAGAGGAGAGCCGGTGGTGGGTTCTGGATGGAGCGGGGTGCTGTCAGGTGCCAGTCCTGATCCGTAGAACTGGGAAGGGTTCAGAAAAGGGTGGGCAAAAGGGTCCAGGGGATGGAGCGACGCCCCTGTGAGGAAGGCCTGCAGCACTTGCGACTTTTTAGTTGAGAGAAAAGGCGAGTCAGAGGCATTGTGACAGAAGTTTATAAAGTTTTTCTTCCTCTCTCGTAACACTAGAATTTTTTATTTATTTATTTATTTTTAAAAAAAGTCTTTATTGGTTTCAAAAAACATACAAACAATTAAAATAAAAATACACCTCAACAATACATTGTCGTGTATTTATTCTTTTCCCCTCCCCTGCCCTCCCATCTTCCCCCCTCCCTACCCCTCCTCCCTCATGACTTCCCATCCCGTACTAGTCTCCTCCCTAGAATCCTTGTAAGATATTACACACTACCGTTCATTTTGCACAAAACTATCGATGACGTATATATATATATGAGACATTTACAATTGTACTTATACCTATGATAGAGCCTTTAAGTATCTGAGATCAGGTTTGGGTTCTCCACTTTATCTTTTATATAATTAATAAATGGTTTCCATGTTTTTATAATTGTTTCTGAATCTGTTCCTTTGAGTTCTTCATATCTTGTTGCTAATCTATAATATTGTAATACCTTGATTTGCCAGTCTTCTCTGCTAGGAATTACCGAGGTTTTCCAGTTTTTTGCAACTAGCAGCCTAGCGGCTGCTACTGCATAGCTTATTATGCACCTATCCTTAGGTTTGACATCCTCTGATAACATTCCCAAAAGGAACATTTCCGGACTTTTCTTGATGGAATATTTCAATATTTTTTTTAATTCTTTGTATAACATTTCCCAGAATCCCTTGATTACGCTGCAATTCCACCATATATGGATAAATGAACCAATTTCCTTATTGCATCTCCAACATAAATTACTGACCCCTGGGTAGATTTTTGACAATTTTAGTGGCGTTAAGTGCCATCTATTTAGCATTTTTAAAATGTTTTCTTTCAAATCATAATTAGGTGTAAAATTTGAGTCGCGCTTCCATAGATTCTCCCATTTTTGTATTGGGATTGGTTTTCCCAAGTCTTGGCCCCACTTAATCATATAATCTTTGGTCATCTCCTGTTCTGTCTTCCATTGTAACATAATTTGATATAAATTTCTTATATATTTATCTTTGTTTACCAAAAGAATCTCTTCCAATTTTGATATTTTATTTTCAAATCCTATTTTTTTATCTAATTGCAATCTTTGGTTTATTTGAAAATATTGTAGCCAAGAGGTCAAATAATTTTTTAATTCCGAATAATCCTTTAACTTTAATTTTCCTTCTCTTTCTTCCAAGATTACTTTATAGGTGGGCCAGATGTTTTCCATGTTTGTTCTTCTGACTGCGACTAGTTCTAATGGTGAGACCCACCAAGGGGTCTTAGGTTCAAAATATCTTTTATACTTTTGCCATACTAAATATAGGGATTTTCTGATTAAATTAAACATGAAGATATTCCTATTACTTATCTTATCTTTCATTAAATAGAAGTGCCACCCAAATGGCAACCCATGGCCTTCCAAGTCCAGGAGATCCGAATTCTTTAGTTCTATCCAATCTTTAATCCAAGTGATGGCTGCAGCGTCATGATAGGTTTCGAGGTCCGGTAAACCGAAACCTCCCCTATTTCTGTGATCAATCATAATTGTGTAATTGACCCTCGGTCTTTTCCCGTTCCAAATGAACCTTACCACATCTTTTCTCCATTCTCTAAAAAATTTTTCTTTTCCTAAAATTGGAAGATTTTGAAAGAGGTAATTCATTTTAGAGATCACGCACATTTTTATCAAAGAGATTCGCCCCATAATTGATAATTTGAGTTTACTCCATACTTCGAAATTTTTCTTTATTTTTTTGCATATTTCTTTATAATTTTCTTGCACCAGATCTATCCCTTTAATTGTTGTGTGGATGCCTAGATATTTTAATCTTTTATCAATTTTTAGGCCTGTTTTTTCTCGGAGTTCCTGCATCTCTTTATTTTCCAAATTTTTCACCAACATTTTGGTTTTTTCATAATTTATTTTCAAGCCTGCTAACTTCCCATATTCCTTAATTTTTTCTATGGCTGCAGGGATACCTTGAATTGGATCTTCGGTGGTTATTATAATATCATCTGCGAAAGCCTTTACTTTAAACTTTTTTTTTCCAATTACTATTCCTTTAATATTTTCTTCCTCTCTTAGATTTTTTAATAAAATTTCCAGTGTTAGTATAAAGAGGATAGGAGACAGAGGGCACCCTTGTCTGGTGCCTCTCTCTATATTTATTTTCTTGGTTGGTCTTCCATTTATTAAAATACTGGCTTCCTGCTTCTTATATATTGCTTTTATTGCACCTTCTAGATGCTCTCCCATTTTTAATTTTTCTATTGTTTTTATCATAAACCTCCAGGAGATTCTATCGAAAGCTTTCTCCGCATCAATGGCCAGGAGTGCTGCTCCTTTATCTCTCCTATTCTCAAGGCATTCCAGGATATTCACTATATTTCTGATGTTATCTTTGGCAAATCTTCCCTTTACAAAACCGGCCTGATCTTTATGTATTAGGTCTTCCAATATAGTATTTAATCTGTTAGCAATAATCTTGGTGAAAATTTTGTAATCACTATTTAGTAACGAAATTGGTCTGTAATTGTCTGGCAAATCTACCTCTATTTTTGATTTTGGTATTAATATAATTTGAGCTTCTGTCCAAGTTCTGGGGGTGGTTCCTTTTGTCAATATATTATTCATTAGATCTTTAAGTGGGGTTAACAAAGTTTCTTGGAATGTTTTATAATATTCAGTTGGGAATCCGTCCGGTCCCGGAGCTTTTCCTTTTTTCATAGATTGTCTCTCCTATTTTTGGAAATATTGGAAAATATTGGAAAATTGTCTCTCCTATTTCGAGGAGTGTTATTTCTCTATTCAAAGATCTTATTTTTTCCCGTGGGATTTGCGGCAACTGATATTTTTTAAAAAACTCATCAATTTCTTGATCGCTTATTTCTTCTTTTTTATATAATGTTTCAAAAAATTTCTGAAATACTCTCATAATCTCTTCTGATTTATCAAAAAATTTATCACCCGATTTGATCCTATTTATTATTTTTTCATTTCTCCTTTTTTTAATTTGCCAGATCAATAATTTATTCGGCTTATTTGCCCATTCAAAATTCCTATATTTCCATGTTTGTACTTGTCTTTCTAATTCCTGGTCAATTATCCTTTCAAATTCAGATCTTAAAATTTTCAATTCTTGTTCTATCCGCTTATCGTATTTCATGTATAGTATTTTCTCCTTTCTCTTAATTTCTTGCATAAGGTTTTCTTTTTTTGACCTTTCAGATTTCCTCAATATTGCGCTCTGCTGGATAAAATACCCCCGCATAAACGCCTTCCCCGCATCCCAAACTGTAGCTAATTCTACCTCACCATTATTATTCAAATCAAGGAATTCCTTAAGTTTCTTATTTGCTTCTTTTATTATATTTGGGTCTTTTAACATAAATACATTTAACCTCCAATTATTTACTTTTTTGCCTTCTTTTAAAATCATAGTCACTGGGTTATGATCTGATATGGTTTGGGGGCCGATTTCTACCTTTTGTACTCTTAGTGCTAATTCTTTGGATATCCATATCATATCAATTCTACTAGCTGTCTGGTGGCGGGCTGATATATGAGTGAATTCTTTTTTTATGGGATTCTTATTTCTCCATGCATCCAATAGATTATAATTTCTTGTCAATTCAATAAACTTTTTAGGTAATTTTGTTACTCTTCTCCTTCCTTTGTTCCCACTCTTATCAAATTCTGGGTCAATAATCCCATTCATATCTCCCATTATTATATATTTGCCATCAATCTGATTCATTAATTGAGCTTCCAGTTTTTCTAAGAAGGCTATCTTACTCCCATTAGGGGCATATAGACCCACCCAAACCCATTTCTCACCTTCAATTGTTGTTTTCACTATCACAATTCTCCCTTCCTTATCTGTCCATAAGAGTTCTGGGTTCCATTTTTCCTTGATATAAAGCACTACTCCTCTTTTTTTCTTTCATCTGCCGCGACGAATTCCTTCCCCAATTTCTCATTTTTTAATACCCTTACATGCTTTTTGTTTATATGTGTTTCTTGTATACATATTACATCAAAATTTTGCTTTTTTAACAAATGTCCCACCCTATTCCGTTTCTTTTTGTTATTCAAGCCATTTAAATTCCAAGATATAATTTTCAGATTCATATTTACTTTATTGAAATTTCCTGTAGAAAAGAAAGAAAAGAAAAGGAGCTAGTTAACCAAAGGCAATAAAAGCAAAGCAAAAGAAAGAGAGAGGGAAAAGGGAAAATCAATAAAAGGAAAAGTGAAAGAATGAAAAAGGGAGAAAGATGAAGAGGTGGGAAGGGGAAAAAAAAAGAAAGAAAAAAGGGGGGGGAGAGAGAGAGAGAGAAAAAGGGAAACTAAGTAAGGAGAAAAATTACGAAAGTTAAGAGATTAAGAAAAATAAGAAAAAGAGGGAAAAACTCAAAGGAACTAATATTCAATTAACTATGCTAAGCAATTGCAAGAGAAAACAAAGCTAAAATTATTTCTTGCGCAGTGATCTTTGGGGAAATAATAGAAGAGGGGAAGGGAGCTATATGAGAGAAAAAATAATAATAATAAAAAAAATTAATCTAGCACACAGGCCCACACTGCTCCTGTATCTGTTAGTCGAAGTTGGTATAACTAATGGATATATTTACAGTTAATCATATCAACCCAACTGTCTTTCATTCTTCTGTTTCTCCCTCCTCTCTTTCCTCCTCCCTCTGCTCCTCCCCTTCCTCCTCCTCCTCTCCACTCAAATGTTCGTCCTCCTCTTCATCATTTTTCTTGGCTAGCTGCTCTTTAATTGATTTTGCTTTATCTCCTCCCAATTCTTGGGAGTACGTCCTAAAAAATCTGTCTGCCGCCTCTGGAGTATCAAATCTCCTCCATCTTCCTTTAAAAGCGAAGGCCATGCCTTCCGGATACTCCCATTTGAAAAAGATTCTTTTCGCTCTCAACGCCTTAGCTAAGAAGTGATATCTTTTCCTCTTGTGCACCAGTCTCGGAGGAATTTCCTTCAGTATGATTATTTCGGTTTCGTCCATCACTAACTTCTTTTTTCCCTTGGTTCTTAAAATCTTGTTCCGTATCCACATAGTAGTAAAAGACACCAGACAGTCTCCAGGCCAATTATTGGCCTTAGCTTTTTTAGAATTAACCCTAAAAATTTCGTCCACGCGGGCTTCAATCTCCCGTTCCTCCATCTCTAACCACTTCGCCAGAGCCATTATTATTCTTTTTTCGATGTCCTCGTTCGCCACCTCCGGAATGTTGCGGAATCTCAATATTTTCTCCCTCATTTTCATCTGGAGCATAGCAAGGGCGTCCAGAGATGCTTCCATGGTTGCTTTTTGCTCATCCAGGTCTTTCTTTATACTTTCAGTTTCCTTTTTTCCTTCCCTCTTTTCTTTCGCAAAATTCTTCAAAGAATTTTCGAGGGTTTGATTTTTATTTTGCATCTCTTGGATTGTTTCTTCTGTCTTGCTAGAGGCTTCCTCCATTTTGGTTAGTTGATCTCTGATCTCCTGCTTATCCTTGTCATTAGATTCCAATGTTTCTTCAATTTTCCCAACTTTATCTTCCAAGCTTATAAGTCTCTCATTCATGTCTTTTTTCATTTCTGTGAGATCTTGCTTTATTTCACCAATATCGCTCTTTAAACTTAAAATCAATTCTCTAAGATCCATGGTCTCATGATCAGTTGTAGAAACTCTCCTCTGGGAGGTGCTGGCTGTATTTGGTCTCTTTGCTCTTTCTCTGTCTCCCATCTTTTTGCACTGCACTGCCTTTGTTACTATTTAGTTTACAGACAGAGACACTCTTGTTTCAATTCTTGAAGGAACAGGAACTGTCTGTTGTCTCTTTAGTGTCCACCTGGTGTCACTGTGTAACGGTTAAGGGTTACTTTTCCCCTATTCAACCTTTCTCCTCTTCAGTTTTATGCACTGCCAACGTCACTTCTGGCTTCTTTGTTTCTCTGCCTGCTTAGTCATAGTCATTAATGTAGCGTCGCCATTTTCTCTTACGCTTTTCAGCTTATGAAAATTATTAAAAGGTCGTTCTCAATTGCCCACTTTACAGTCCAATCTCAGAACAACACGATATCTGTCTCTCTTTGTCTCTTTCTCTCAGTAGCTCTCCTTTAACGCTGGCTCTATCTTTATTGTGTGAAATATGCGACTATCGGAGCCCAGACAGATCCTGTTAAGAATAAATTCTTGCTTCCCCCCACTTTAAAAATCACTTTGTTTCTCCCCTGACGGCGTCCCTTGCAAACGCGATTTTCTTCACTTCACTCCTTCCCACTCCCCCGCTCTCCTTTAGCTCACACTCAAAAGAAAAGTCCGACTTGCGGGGGGGGACTCTTAGCTGTTTCCTTAGTTCTCAATTGTTAATTCACGCCCGGGGTAGTCGTAGGGGTTATTTTTTTAAAAAAGGGTTTTACCGTCATGAGCGCTGCTGGTTTCGGCTTGTGCTGGCAAAGTTTCCAGTCGCAGTTTCCAGGTCTCTCCCCCTCCTTCCACAGATTACGAAGGTGTCCGGGAGGTCCTTATGGGGAACCGCCGACGTATCGGGTGGGGATCGCCTCCCCGACCCTTTCCGGGGGGTTGCTTTGCCTCGCGAACCCCCCCTTTGTCCAGCTAAGAATCGGGAGTTACGGAGCTCCCGTTTTCGCCAGCTCGCGCTCCGCGGTTCCAACCGGAAGTCTCGTAACACTAGAATTCACGGCCATCCCATGCAATGTTAGACCTTTGCCAGGCGCGTTTTGCTGCTGGTGCTGGTCCAGGTGCAACGATTTCTGGGCGCCAGGTTGGTGACCACAGTTTAAAAACCTCCGCCTTAGTCCGTAGCTCATGCCGTTTCCATTCCCACTGTGGGTGTTTCTCCGTCTTGCATCCTGGGACAAGGAGGCTGTTGTAAGAGCAAGCTGCAGTCAGGCAATGCAGTTGAGATCATAAGACGCTAGAATCATGGGAAGGGATCCCCAAGGGTCATCCAGTCCAACCCCCTGTCAAATGGACATTCCGTTGTGGCGACTGCAGCCGAGGTTCAAGATGCCTTTGGCGCTGAGCTTATATACCTGAGTTTCTAACACTGCATGAGGTTGAAGGTTGGAAGATTCAGGAGAGGTACAAGAAAGTTGAACTGTGGAACTCCCTCCCACAGGAGGCAGTGATGACCACCAGCCTGGTTGGCCTCCTCTGACAGGCCCTGCTAGAGCATCCAGGGGCAACACAAGGCCCTGGGGCCTCAATTGGGAGGCAGGGGGCCCATAGCTGGTCCTTGGAGCAAAGAGTTGGGCACATCCTTCCCCTAATGATGATGCGAATCCCAGAGGCCCCTGTGAAGCAAATGGCACTCTGCACATGGGCAGAGGTAGGCCTGCTTCCATCACTTCTGTGGGCCCTGCCAACTTGAGCAACTCACTTGCTGGACACTTGCTGGAGTTTGAAGACCTGCCTCCGGCGCCGCAGCCGTGGGCTAGGGTTGTGGGGTTTCCCCAGTGAGAAACAAGCCCACCAGAAGAGCTAGGCTGGTGCTGGATGAGGCCAGAGGAGGCCCATGGAGGCCAGCATCCTCTTCTCCCAGTCGCCAACCAGATGCATGTGGGGAACCAGCCAGTGGGATCTGAGCACAAGAGCTCTCCTCCCTCCTGGGGTTCCAGAAAGGGGGATTCAGGAGCAGGGGGGCTGCCTAGGAGCCATGGAGAGCTCTCTCCTCCTCCATGAATTTCTCCCATCCTCTTTTCAAGCCCACAAAGTTTTGCATATCACTTATTTCCTGACATGATGCATCTTTTTTGGTTCAGAGTTTCCATTCTTTTTGATTCAGAGCAGGGGGGGGGGGGCAAGATTATTTTCTGCTGCTCCAGAGAAGCGGACACGGAGCAATGGATTCATACTTCAAGAAAGAAGATTCCACCTAAACATTAGGAAGAACTTCCTGACAGTAAGAGCTGTTCGGCAGTGGAATTTGCTGCCAAGGAGTGTGGTGGAGTCTCCTTCTTTGGAGGTCTTTAAGCAGAGGCTTGACAGGCATATGTCAAGAATGCTTTGATGGTGTTTCCTGCTCGGCAGGGGGTTGGACTGGATGGCCCTTGTGGTCTCTTCCAACTCTATGATTCTAGGATTCTAAGGTTGTGGGGCCAAATGTAATGGGTGTGGCCGGAGCTGCTAGTGGGCAGAGACACCCCCCCAAAAAACCCCCACATGCATCCACACACATGCATACAAATAGTTGCAAAGAGGCGGGCATTCAGACACATTTTGTTTCTCTGCCTCAGCCCTTCATTCTTGACACCCCTGTGCCTTTGAGCGGCCCTTCCTGGTCTGCCTGGGCTTGGACCACGTGGCCCTTTGGAGCCCTTCCAACACTTCCATTCTATGATTCTATGAGCCTAATGGCGGCACAGGGACATTTGGGGCACTGGGGGGGGGATCGCATGTCTTGGGGAGCTTTAGCCTTTCCTTCTGCAGTTGTGACCCCCCTCCCCAAGAACAGCCCCCCCCCCTTCTGCATTTAGCCTTGGAAAACCTCCTCGTGGCTCCCAGGGTTTTTCAGGTCTAATTCTGGCATTGGTGGGAAGGGGAGGAATGCTGGCGCTCAATGGGCCGCATCCAGCCCCCAGACCAGGAACAGGGTTATTTATTGCCGCTAATCAACTTTATCTAGCCACCCATCGATAAATATTCCCGGAGCAGTTTGCAAGCATAACGACGCTAATTAAAAATACAATATATAATTAATCTTGTGAGGAATAATTATCTGGTCCAACCCCTCGCCTGGTACAGGACGTCCTGTCCTTGGATCGAAAGTCTGGCAAGACCGCCGAGTTAGCTATCCCTCCGAAATCTGGAAGGAAAGACTCTCCATGTGCTCTTCCGCCCCACGGAAAGTGCTCCTTCCCTCTCTTCGCAATCCTCAGCTGAACGTTCTGCAACCCCACCCCCCTTGCCCTGTGCAAAACATTTTGCCGCCAGCCCCCTGTGTGCATCGTAGCAGTTCTTTAATCTTGCCCCAAAAGCTCTTGGGAGAGATGGTCCGCAAATGTTTCTGTGCCAGCGCTGGAAGCGTCTGAGTCAAGATGGGCAAAGCGGAGTGCTCAGTCTTGGAGGACGGCTTTGGGGCAGAGAATATCTCGGGAACCTGGCGGGTTGGTTATCTCTGGCTGCAAACTCTAGGAAGGACAGAGAGTGGCGTATCAGAGGTGGTGTCGCTCTGGATTCCAGACACAGCACTGAGTCTAGCAAGCTAGAATTCCCCAAAGGAGCAGATTCGTTGTGGGTGGGGGAATGGACCAGGGGGGCACCCCTAGACTGAACCTTGAGTGGCACCCAAAACCTGGCATGAGAGGGCAGGGTTGCCCAACCACTTGGGAACAACAGCCACCCTGCTGTTAAGTTAAATATGCATTTAACTGGCCAATTGCCCAGAAAACCCAACACGATCCCATTTGACTCCCAAAGAGGGAACTTCGTCACAATGAGGATATTGGTCAGCAATGGGAGTTTTAGGTCAAACCCCTACGGAGGGCACAACGTTGGCAACCTTAGTAAAGGCCTGGTAGTGAGGCAGTGATACAGGTGAAGCTCTTTTGGCTTCTTTTATGCAAGTTAGGACTGGGCAATCTGTCAATATATCATCGAAAACCGGATTCAAGTCCATATCGTGATTTTGGTTTCCTAATTTTTGACCTGGCAATATATTGCAAATCATGGTGTGTGTGTGCCCTGTGGCAAAATTACAATGGCAGGTGGGAAACTGTGAAGCCAGCCAATGCCTCTTCCTAGCGCCACCCTTATTTCAGACATTGTGATATCGGTATATCGTGATGTGTGGCTCATGATATATCACGATGTTGGAAACCAGACATAGCCCAGCCCTAATGCCAGGTAGATAGGGGTGTAGTTCAGTCTGGAGGAGCAACATTCTGGGAATTTGCTGGAGTGTGGAGGTGGAAATGTTCTAAAGTGCATCCTTGGGCATGCATAATGATATATTTTGTCCTCATTTTGCAATTTTCTGTTGTGAACTGCTCTGAGGTCATAGGGTGAAGGCAAAGAATGGAGGATTAAATCTCTCCAAAATGATCAGGAGTCGGAGAAGAAGTCATTGGAGACAGGAAGGCTGCTTTTGAAAAATGCAAGTTCTGTCTGAATGAAGAGAACGAAAAGGAGCACAAACTTTGGCCAAAAAAGGGGGGGAAAGTTAAATAGACAGGAAAGGATGCTTTGAAGAGCACATTGGTAAAGCCATTGAGACCAACAGCCAGAAGTGGTTTAAATACATTTGTAGCAGGAGACCATCTAGTGAAGGGTTAACACTTGGATGACAAGGGGGTCAAAAATGTGCTAAAGGAAGACCAGGACATTGTGGAGAAACAGAATCACTTCTGCAACCCAATGCCTGGAGGAGTGGGGGGAGAGAGTTGCACTCTGTGCATGCTCCGAAGCCTCACCCATTGATTTCTGGGGCTTTGTTTGCTCTGGTGTTTTGAAATCTCTCAAGGCCTGATCCAGAGGGGTCCCTCCTTGTCCCCTTCCCTGTGACAGCCCCATGTCCTTGGAGACACCTTTTCATCTTCTGCCCTCCAAGGACCATTATTAGGAGAGGGCAGGATTCAGTTAAACATGAGGAGAGATTAAGGGAGCCATTCCCCTTATCTGGCCAAGATAAGAAGTGGAACAATGGCTTTGTTTCAGATGGGGAGAAAAGCACCTTCCGGCTCTTGGAAGGTGGCCTGGAGACCCCTTGGCCTGCGGACGGGGCTCTCGGGGGCCAGGCTGGACTTGTGGGTCTGGGCCCTCTTTCTTTTTTCCATAGGGCGGGACGTGCAGGTTTTGGGGTGCAGCACTTGGCTGCGTTTTTGTGTGGCCAGATGTTAGGGGTGTTAGGGGAGGGGCAGCACTTCTGGTGGGGGGCACATCCTGCTGTCAGCTGTCAACAGGAGACAACGGCCACGATCCCAGGAACGACTAGACCGGGGGGGGAGCCAAGGGGTCTTGAACCCTCAACGAGTGATTTGCAGGGGCTGCACTAGATGACCTTCAGTGTCCCTTCCAACGCTACAATTCTACGATTCTGTGACATTTGGGGAGGGAGTCATAATGATTTATAGTTTGCTCTAGGGCAGTGGTTCCCAACCGCGAGCTATGCCAGAGGGGGTCCGCGAGCTATGCCAGAGGGGTCCGCAAGATGCTATTAGAATAAAAATATATATTAAATATATTTCGTATGATAACAGATTTTTGTTTTGGCCGCTTCCTGCATGAGCAGAGTCTAGCGCAAAACTAGAATTAGATAGAGGCAGTAGTTCTGCTGTATGCCGTTAGGTGGCGCTTTACAAACACTACTGTTTTGCAAAGAGGCAGTGCGCGCATTCTACTAACGCTCACCTCCCCAAGATGCTTTGCGCGCGTCGGCTCCATTTGTGCGCTACTGCGCAGGTACCCTGTCTTCTCCATTCCCCTCCCTCCTCCCTGGCGCGCGCTGCCTCTTTGCAAAACAGTAGTGTTTGTAAACAAAGCGTTGTTTTTCGCGGAAGCTACAGTTCGCGTAGTTAAAAATGGACCGTTGGTTAAAAAGTGGTTCATCTCATTAAGAACTGAAAATTAAAACTAACTGTATACTGATGGAGTACTCTGTTGTAACTGTAAAAAACGTATAAATATAAAGTATAAAAAGACTTAATTTAGCTCTCACTTTTTAATTTTAGGATTAGGAATTAATGGGGGTCCTTGTCACAATAGCGGCTCGATGAGGGGTCCTCGAGAAAATTTTGTTGGGAACCCCTGCTCTAGGGGGCTTAATTGGGTCAGAATTGAGTCCACACTTCCACCAGAGTTAACGCTAAATACGTTAGCGGCCACCAGAGCCACTAGAGGGCCATGAAATATTGTGTCCTGGGCTTTTTCGACTCATCTCCCCATCTACTCTCTGAAAACCAAGGGGGAAAGTGGTTGCCGGGTGTGAAGTTTTTCCCTGCTCTCCTACCCCATGGATCAATGGGGAGGCTTTTTCATTTTCCTTTGACCTTGCAGAGAAATATTTGAGGTCAATTTGGGAGGGACAAAATGGTTGCAGGACTTTTTTCTGTGGGGTTTCAGACATGTGGTTGCTTGGTACATTTATGAACATTTATTACATATCTAAGACCTTAAAAAAAGGGACGCGGGTGGCGCTGTGGGTTAAACCACAGAGCCTAGAGCTTGCCGATCAGAAGGTCAGCGGTTCGGATCCCCGCGATGGGGTGAGCTCCCGTTGCTCGGTCCCAGCTCCTTCCCACCTAGCAGTTCGAAAGCATGTCAAAATGCAAGTAGATAAATAGGTACCACTACAGCGGGAAGGTAAATGGGGTTTCCGTGTGCTACTCTGGTTCACCAGAAGTGGCTTTGTCATGCTGGCCACATGACCTGGAAGCTGTATGCCGGCTCCCTCGGCCAATAATGCGAGATGAGCGCGCAACCCCAGAGTCGGTCACTACTGGACCTAATGGTCAGGGGTCCCTTTACCTTTACCTAAGACCTTAAAATTCTTATAACACCAGGGAGGACTTAAAAACCTTCCTAAACTCAGACCTGGACGCAGACACCCTTGGCCTTGTTACGCCAAGGTTAGACTACCTCTGTGCTCTCTATGTGGGGCTGCCCTTGGAGACGGTCCAGGAGCTGTCAGGCCAGATTGTAGCAGGTGAGGCCTGGCCATCTCCCCCGAGGCTCCATGTGTTCCCTCGGATGTTTACCTGCTCATTTTTGGTGCTGGCATTGTCATTTCCTGCTTGTTCATTTATATACTGCTTAATGGCTGGATGGCTTCTATGGACCTTTGAGGCCCCCAATGGCCCCCAGGGATTCCTGCCTTGCAGGCGGCTGGACCTTTGGGGGTCTCTCTGCCCTACAGACTCGCTCAAGTTTTAAGATCTGCCTCCCATTCCTAGAATCATAGAATTGCAGAGTTGGAAGGGAGCCCAAGGCAAGAAGAGCTGTTTGACAGCAGAGGTTGTTAAGCAGAGGCCATCAGTCATGGATGCTTGAGTTGAGAAGCCTGCATTGCAGGGGGTTGGACTAGATGACCCTCAGGGGTCCCTTCCATGATTCTATGCAGCCCCAACAGAGTTTGTTCCACTGGTCTTTGAGACGTAGCTTTTGAGTTTTCCTGATCAATCCTCCGGACTCCTGACTGTGTGGCCTTGTTTTGCTGCTCTGCCTTCTTTGCATAGCTTTGCATGTTTTCAAATTACAAGCAGGAAAAGAATTGTAGGAGTATAGCATCTAGATCAAGGGAAGTAATAGTACCACTGTATTCTGCTCTGGTCAGACGTCACCTAGAGTACTGTGTCCAGTTCTGGGCACCACAGTTCAAGAAGGATACTGACAAGCTGGAACGTGTCCAGAGGAGGGCAACCAAAATGGTCAAAGGCCTGGAAACGATGCCTTATGAGGAACGGCTTAGGGAGCTGGCTATGTTTAGCCTGGAGAAGAGAAGGTTAAGGGGTGATATGATAGCCATGTTCAAATATATGAAAGGATGTCATATGGAGGAGGGAGAAAGGTTGTTTTCTGCTGCTCCAGAGAAGCGGACACAGAGCAATGGATTCAATCTACAAGAAAGAAGATTCCACCTAAACATTAGGAAGAACTTCCTGACAGTAAGAGCTGTTCAGCAGTGGAATTTGCTACCAAGGAGTGTGGTGGAGTCTCCTTCTTTGGAGGTCTTTAAGCAGAGGCTTGACAGGCATATGTCAAGAATGCTTTGATGCTGTTTCCTGCTTGGCAGGGGGTTGGACTGGATGGCCCTTGGGGTCTCTTCCAACTCTACGATTCTATGATTCTATGTATCTGCTGGATCAGGCCAGAGGCCCCTCTAGCCTAGCCTCACAGCGGTCGGCCAGATGCTGGTGGGGGGGGGACCTGCAAGTGGGACTTGAGCCCCAGAGCCCCCTCCCCTCCTGGAGGTTCCAGAAACAGGGATTCAGAAGCACGGTGTCTCCGACTGGGGAGGGCAGAGTCCAGCCACGGTGGTTTTCAATAGGCCTCTCCTCCTGCACAAAGTTGCCCTGTCCTCTTTGAAAGCTGCCCAAGTTGGTGGCCCTCCCCGCCTCCTGTGGCAGTGAGTTCCGTAGGATAGCTGCACCCCGCGTAAGGAAACTCCGCTCGTATATTTCGCAATTTGCTGCACCGATGCATTAGGTGAGGGGAAGCAGAGAAGAGGACGCGCTTGTCCTTTGGGACGCGGGCAGCGTTGTGACTCTGCGCGATGCCTTGTGCGCTCTGAGTGCCTGTCTGTCTGTGTGCATTTCCCCTCTGGAAGCCGCCTGGGCCTGGTTGGGGGGCTCAGTGTGGGCCCAGGCATGCTGGACATTTGGGCAACCAGCCATGGCACTTGGTGGCCGCCTGACTCTCTTCTTGCTTGGGCAGGTTCAGAGGCGGCTCCCTTGCAACCTGCGTCCCCAGGAGGCATATGCAGGGGGGTGTCCCTGGGGGTGAGATGGATGGGGGGCAGCAAAACCCACAAAGAGGGGCTCACCCCCTTCCTGGATGTCTTCTTTTTCAGTGTCCTGTTTGCTGGCCGAGTTTGGGATGGCAAGTCCTCCTCTTCACTGCCTTTCCTGAGGACTAGAGACTCTGTAGGAATTTGGCGAGGAGGTGAGTGCGCCCCCCCCCCTGACATTGGAATGTGGAGGGTGAGCAGTAGGGGGTTGGCGTTGGGGTTTGAGTCTTATACCACCTTTGGGGGCTGAGACTGAGCAGAGCAGTAGGAACCGGGGTGCGGGCCAGCCACCCCTTTCTCCCCCCTGCGCGAGAGGCAGGACAGGCACACGAAAGCTGCTTCCTTGCCCAGCCTTTGGAACCTCCTGCCACTAGACAGAGTGGCTTCCTCCCCAAATACACTTAAGCGAGGGATGTTTCCAAGGGCCGGGGAGGTGCTGAGTCACTTCTGTGTTTCCCATCAGGGATGAATCAGGGCTTTGGGGAGGGAAGGGGTGTTCCTGGCGGAGGACGGGGTGGGGGGGGGGGAGAGGCCTTCTCTGAGTGTGCTTTGCCCGGCCTCCTCTGCCGGTGGGGCCTTT
The DNA here is from genome assembly GCF_963506605.1 of Zootoca vivipara. NCBI lineage: Eukaryota > Metazoa > Chordata > Lepidosauria > Squamata > Lacertidae > Zootoca > Zootoca vivipara. The sequence continues at coordinate 59,074,685 of NC_083287.1, read as the reverse complement.
GCAATAGGCAAATGGGGGACGCCACACATCTCAGTCATGGGACACCTGCCTGGAATGCAGAAGGACTCGAGTTCGAACCCTGACGGCATCTCCTGGTAGACCTAGGAATATCCTCAGAGAGCAACTGCTGCCAGTCAGTGCAGGTATGACTGATCTAGATAGGTCAATGGTCTGACTAAGGTGGCTTCCTTAGGGAGGAGGGGAGCTTTGCTGGGGGGTAGATACAGTCTGGGGAGAGGGCATGCTGGGTGTGAGAGGCAGAATGAGCCCCCTTCTTTTGAAGCTCCCTCTTGAAAGTGTAGGGCGGGGCTTTGTTTCCAGCCTTTGCCCACCTGGAGACCTCCAGGTGTGGCTGAACTACAACTCCCAGCAGCCTCTGCACCCTCCAGCTTCAGTCCAGCTGAGTATCTGGAGCAGGCATCCCCAAACCTGGCCCTCCAGGAGTTTTGGGACTACAATTCCCATCATCCCCGACCACTGGCCCTGTTAGCTAGGGATGATGGGAGTTGTAGTCCCAAAACATCTGGAGGGCCGAGTTTGGGGATGCCTGATCTGGAGGGCTTCTGGCTGAGGAGTCATAGATTTATAGCATTGCAGAGTTAGAAGGTGCCCTGAAGGTCATCCAGCCCAACCCCCAATGTGGGCCTCGAACCTGCGACCCTAAGGCTGAGTTTTGTGCTTGGACAGCTGAGCTATCCCAGGAAGGCTCCTTCCTCGCTTTCCTGGCTGCGGTGTGTGTGCCTTGTGTTGTGCAACCGGCTGCGTGCTGACTCGGCTGTCCGCAGCGAAGGTGATTTCGGGGCTGGGATCGGGGGGGGGGGCAGGAAGTGCGGGGGGGCTGCTTGTGGGGCCGGATTTCACAATGGCGGCCCCAGGTTGAGCCGCGGGTCAGGGCACTGCGCCAGCCCAATTATTCCGCCCTGTCAAGGTGAAGAATGCAGCTTTGCGCAGCCCCGTGGGGGTCTGCCAGCCACCTCTGCAACTGGGGGGGGGGGAGGGGGCTGGGAGGGGAACCCCACTCCAAGAGCATCAGCCGTCCTGGGGCAGGACATGGGGTGGTGGCACGAGGGTCCCGGGCCAAGGGGGGTCTGTGGGTCTGTCTAGAGCCGCCACTCGTACATCGATCATCCTTCTGCTCAATCCCGCAAGGCGCAGGGGGAAGCACATTGGAGCGTAGTTCCGGAAGGGACCCAAGGGTCATCTAGTCCAACCCCCTGCATTGCAGGAATCTCAGGCAAGATGTGACCCCCAAACTCGTATCATGCTGCCCTAAGACCCACTCCTGCTACCCTGGGAGGGGGTGGGGTTTTTTTGGGGGGGGGGTTGCAGCTGTAGAAGGAGGTTGGTGCAGATTGCCTGAGCTGCGATGGTTGCCTTGCAAAGAGGGTGGACTAGATGAGCCTCAGGGCTCCCTTCCAACAAATGCCACCGTTCTACGATTCTCTGACTGCCTGCCTCTGTGACCCACTGTCCTGTGATGGACGGTGGCCACCCTCCTTCCCCCAACCTGCTCCCCCCCGCCCCCCCATGCCAAGTGGGGACTTGGGGGGTGCTGTGCCTTTGACTTCAGCCTGATGGGACCCCCACAGCCGACCAGGACAAAGATGACGCAGCGCTTGCCCCGCCTGGCACTGCCCTCCCTGGCCTGCTGCTGGCGCTGCCCCAGAGGCGGCTCCCCACGCCTCATTAGGGCCGCTTAGGGGGCAGTGGGGGGCCGGAGTGGTGGCCAGGAAGGGCGGGCAGGACGCAGGGAAGGGCAGAGCGCTGCCTCTCCTCACCTGGCCCTCCTCCTCCTCCTGCTGGCTTGGTGGGCCTCTGGCTGCCCATGCCAATTAGCCCAGCGCCTGCCTGCCGTGGGGCAGGAGGTCCTTTCAAGTTCTTTGGGGTCACTGGGCGCCAGCGGGGGGCTCTCGATGGCCAAAGAGCCTCCGGCCATAGGCTCAGCCCTCCCCTTCTGCCTCCACCAGAATCAGAGAACCATGCAGTTGCCAAGTTGGAAGGGACCCCAAAGGGTCATCTAGCCCAGCCCCCCTGCAAGGCAAGAGTTGGAGCTGAAGAATCCCTGAGAGTTGCTATTAATATGATTATTACTTCATTATTTATACCCTGCGGGGAGGGAGACACTCTTGGTCTTTACACCTGCCCCCCCCCACCTGCAAGGAAGGGAATCTTGCCTATTTGCCGCTTTTGAAATTATATCTTTATTCAATCCCCAGAACAACCCTGCAAAGTAGGTCAGGCTGAGAAGCAGGGAGCTTCATGACTGAGTGGGGATTCGAACTCTGGCCTCCCAGGTTCTAGTCTGACACTCTGCTAGACCCCACTCTCTTGGGGAGGCATATGTGGGGAGTTGAGCTCTGGGGCTGTCCGGGCACTTGACTCGCCCCTGCTCCCCAGTGATACCCTCTAGCAACACCCCACCCCCACCCTGAGCCCCACATCCCTCTTTGCGAGGCTGCTTTCCTTGCAAGCAGCTCAGGTGGTGATTGCTTGCGAGGGGAAACCGAGGAAGGCGGGGGGGGCATTGGAAGAGGGGCTGTTTGCACTTTCAGGCTTCCAAGTTCCCGCCCCGTTTGGCCTCGCCCTTTGCATTGCGGGGTGGACTGGATGAGCCTTGGGGTCTATTCTGTGACATTTTAACACAGGAAGAAACAGGAGAAGCTCAAGTCTGCTCTCCTTTCTTAGTCAGTCAAGGATTCTTGCGCTGCGATTGCTGGGGGTCAGACTAGATGGGCCTTGGAGGTCCCTTCCAACTCATTGATCCCTCCCCTTTGGGGTGTCCCATTGGTCAGGGAGGCTTCTCCTGGGGGGTCAAATGACCGAGGATTTGAGCCTTCTTGAGAATCCGGGGAGGGTCCAACCCCCCCCCCCCCCGCCCGCGCAAAGAGCAAGTGACGTCCATCCGGGGAGGAGGGCAGAGGAAGGAAACTCTTGACTTCTCTCTGTGTGTCCCTGGTGACCCTCCCTCCCCTCCTGTGTCACTTGGGGGGTGCTGAGCTTCAGGGGAAGAGCCCCAAGGAGTCCCTTTGGGGTCACAGATGGAAAATCCCAGCCCATAATGCCAGCTGATTTTGCTTACCAGCCCTCCCCACAGCAGGGTCCTTCCCAGGGCCCCCTGCCCCCCCAGGCAGTCAGCAGAGCTTGAGACTCTTAATCTCAGGGTCATGGGTTCAAACCCAAAAAACCTCCTGCATGGCAGGGGGTTGGACTAGATGACCCTTGGGTCCCTTCCAACTCTACGATTCGAAGATGGATGGATTGATCGATGTCCCATCTTTTATCCCCAAAGCAGCTCAAAGTGGCGCACGTGGTTCTCTCCCTCTCCTCCGGTAATCTCCACAACAACCCTGCCAGGTAGGTCAGGCTAAGAGAGGCAGTGACTTGGCCCCTCAGTTTACACCCAGGGAGCTTCCGGGCTGAGTGGGGATTCGAACCCTGGTCTCTCCCAGGTCAAGTGCATACTCAGGCCATGACTTTGCTTTCCCATAATGTCTTTGGGCCTGGGTGCATCCTGAGCTAACTCAGAAGCGGGGAACTGGGGTGGGTGGGTGCAGAACAGGACCCATCTCCTGGGGCGGCCTTATTTCTCTAGGGGGGGTGTCACAGCCAAGAACGCCAATGCCCCCCGCCCAGTGCAGCCATTGGCATCTGCATGGCAGAAGAAGAGGGAGAATCTTCCTCCCTGCCTGGGACCTGTCGTAGAACTGTTGAGATGGAAGGTACCCCCAAAGGTCATCCAGCCTGACCCCCCTGCCAGGCAGGCATCTCAGTTCAAGAATCCCTGGCAGGTGACCACCTGACCTCTGTTGAGAAACCTCCAATGAAGGAGAGCCCCCCTGCCTTCCAAGGCCATTGAATCGTAGAATTGAAAGGGGTCCCCAAAGGTCATCCAGCCTGACCCCCTGGCATCACAGCTGAAAGAGAGTTTCTGAGAGAAGGTGCTGAGGTGGGGAAGGTTGCCTGGGGAATGTGTCATTCTTCCCCCTCCTCCAGGACAGGTGAGCTGTTTTGCCTGAGGGCAGAAGGGGGGGCAGGAAATAACCAGCCTGGTTGGGGGGGAGGCAGGTAATGACCCCCTATCAGGGCAGTGGGGCCAGAAGAGGAAGAGGCTGTCTGGGCGGCAGGGGGGTGGGTGGGCATCCAGCTGCAGCAACCTCGCATTAGCAGGAGGGGTTGGTTTACCACCTAGGCCAGTTGGCCGCCCTGCTGACGCAGCAGCACCCGCAGGAGGAGTCATTGGCTGGGTGCTGTGGGGGAGGGGAGGCTACAGGAGCCTTGCAGGGCCCCCATCCCGCTGCCCCCACCCTGCGGGCGCCCTCGCCTGCTCCAGCTGCACAATCCAGCCCACAATGCCCGGATCCTGCGTTTCCCAAGAGAGGCATCTGGGACAGACGCTGCTCTCAACCTCGGCCCTCAACCTCGGCCCTCAAAATGTTTTGAGACTACAAATCCCAGCATCCCTGACCACTGGTCCTGCTAGCTAGGGATCGTGGGAGTCGCAGGCCAAAGAGATCTGGAGGGCCAAGGTTGAGGAAGCTTGCCCTAGAGCCCGCTTTTCATGAGAGAGGGCCTTTGAGCATGCAGAGAGTGCTTTCCACAAGTAGTGGGGGATAAGGGGTGTGTGTGTTTCTCTCCCAGGAAGGCAGGGCAGGGCAGGGCAGGGCAGCTGGCCTGGCAGGGGAGCAACTCTGGCCTGCGCTCTGTGTGTGTGTGTGTTTGCGGTGCCCGCGGGAGGAGTGGCCACCGGCTGAAGTGGCACTTGTGGGGAATTGGGCGTCCCTCCCCACACCCTTCCTTGCTGCTGTGGGGACTTCTCCTCCCCCCCCCTCTCTCCCTGCCAGGAGGCAGGTATAAAAGACTCTGCAGCCACCGCCGAGGGCAGTGCCAGGGCACCAGCTTGGCCAGAGGGTGCCCCCTTCTCCTCTTGCAGCCCGGAGCCTGCCTGCCTGCCCTCCCTCCTCAGGGGCTGCCACCCTGGCAGCCGACAGGCGGCCTTTGGCAGGATTTCCTGCTTCCTGAGCAGCTCCCGGGGCAGGAAACCAGCCGGACCCGTCTGGGCTCCCCCCTCTGCCCGACCCACGGAGGAAGCCGCAGCCAGCCCAGAAGCCGCAGGAGCCTATGGGGTGAGTGCAAGGGGGCAGTTCCTGGGTGCCCAGAGGGGAGATTCCTGGGCCGTTGCCTTCGGGAGAGAGAAGCCGCTGGTTTCATTCTTCCGTGGTCCGGAGGTACCCTTCAGGGGGTGGCACAGTAGAGTCAGAGTTGGAAGGGATCCCAGGGGTCATCTAGTCCAGCCCCCTCGTTGTGGTTTGGCTTCCCATGTCCAGAGTCTTCCTTTTGGGTCTTCCTTCCTTGGAGGTTTTTCGGAAGAGGTTGGTTGGCCATCCGTCGTGGATGCTTGAGCTGAGATCCCTGCATTGCAGAGGGCTGGGCTGGATGACTGCTGGGGGTCCCTTCCAACTCTGCGATTCTCTGATTCCCACAACAACCTTGCCAGGCGGGACATTGAGTTGAGTCACTTTTTGCCGAGAGAAGTGGTTGAAGGACACCCAGTGGGTCTGTGGAAGAGGCTGCCTTGAACCCAGGTCTTCCACACCCCAGTTGGGGGTCCAGAGGGAAGACCCTGCTTGGGTGAGGCCAGATGGGTGGGGTATTAATAATAATAATAATAATAATAATAATAATAATAATAATAATAATACTGTGGTTGTTCTCCTGATGGATAAAGGTTGAGGCGGAGGGTCAGCTCAGTGTTGTGGCCTGTGAGGCTTATTCAGGGCTGATAGAAATGCACTCTGCACATGCCCAGAGGTGCAAGGTTGCTTTACGGTATGAGACATCCCTTGGCCTTTATGTCTGCTTTTAGGGCTGGATCTTGGGAGGGGCCTGATCTCTTTGGACACTTCACATATGCTGCCGTTAGTTTGGATAGCCTCTGAGCCTGTGCAGAGTGCATTTCGCTCTCCTGGGCAGAGGCAGAATCTCCTGCCTTCTGCACCCTCATGGATCTGCAAGGTGCAGCAGCAGAGGCCATGCAGGGCGGGGGGGGGGAGGAGGAGAGGTTTGTGTGTGCGGCTGGAAGAGGAAACCCTGCTCCATCCGCAAGGAGCCTCTGAGCACGTGCTGAAGGGCGGAGGGGGGGGCACTCTCGTGATTCATCCTCAGGATAGTCTTACTTGCTCTGCGGAGGAGGCAGGCGGCTATTTTTAACTGGGTCTGGGCGGGTGGCAGGCGGCTGGTCTCTCTCCGGGGCTTTGCAGGGGGCCAGCGGGTGCTCTCCTCAATGGGCGGGGGGGGGGTCGAGGCTGGCAGATGGGGGGGGCGGCAGATGCTGGAGCCTTGGAGGGCCCCCCCCCAGCAGTCAGTCACTTTCGGGGTGGCCTTGTGGGCCGAGCGACAGAGCTACTATGCCACCTTGTGAACTCGTCTCTGCCCCTGCTCTGCCCATTGCACAGCTGGAGAACTGAGGCCACGGCTGCCCCCTCCTAGTTATTGCATGCCAATCCCATCTTTTTTTCTCCAAGGAGCTCAAGGGAGCATGCATGGTTCTTCTCCCCCTCCCCACATTGTTTTATCCTCCCAACACCCCTGTGAGGTAGGCTAGGCTGAGAGAGCAGGGATCGCTGCCCATGCCACCCGCTGAGTTTCATGGCCAAGGGAGAATTCGAATCCGGGTCTCTCCCACGTCTTCGTTCCACTGTGTCAGGGACCGGCAGAGATCCAAAGAGTGTTTGGAAGAGGCGGGGGAGAGACGAAACCCCACCGGCTCTCCTGCTAGAATCATAGAGTTGGAAGAGACCACAAGGGCCATCCAGTCCATCCCCCTGCCAAGCAGGAAACACCATCAAAGCATTCTTGACCTATGCCTGTCAAGCCTCTGCTTAAAGACCTCCAAAGAAGGAGACTCCACCACTCTCCTTGGCAGCAAATTCCACTGCCGAACAGCTCTTACTGTCAGGAAGTTCTTCCTAATGTTTAGGTAGAATCTTTCTTGTAATCTGAATCCATTGCTCCGTGTCCGCTTCTCTGGAGCAGCAGAAAACAACCTTTCACCCTCCTCTATATGACATCCTTTCATATATATTTGAACATGGCTATCATATCACCCCTGAACCTTCTCTTCTCCAGGCGAAACATACCCAGCTCCCTAAGCCGTTCCTCATAAGGCATTGTTTTCAGGCCTTTGCTAGGGGCTAAGGAGCCCGTCATGCGTCAGAGCATGGCCATCCCGCTCCTCTTCATTGGGCCAGGGCAGGCCGTGTAAAACTGGGTCTGGGAATCCGACTTTCCCGTTACTCACAAGAAGCAACTTTCTAGTCCTCATTGGGGCTGCGGCACTTAGCCAGACCCCTTGGAGGGTGGAGCTTTCAGGCCCAGCCTTGTGCAAACCACCCCCAGAGGGTAGAGGTGCCCTGCTTTGGTTCAGGGCGCCCAATTGAGAGAGGATATTTCTGGCCAGCCCTTTTCACACACACACCCCTTCCAGCCCTTTTCCTCTGGCGGCCCAACAGCCCTGGCCCAGGCAGAGAGGCCAGCGGGGAGAGGCTGGTCCAAAGCCGGCTGCTCCGAACAGACTTCCTCAGAGGTTTTGAAGCCACCTGTCATGGAATCCTTGGCTGTGGGTCCCGCCTTGCAGGGGGTTGGGCTGGATGACCCTGTGGGGACCCTTCCAACTCTAGGATTCTTTGCTCTCGTGGCCCAGGAGTGAATCAAGCAACTCCATCAAAGCCCAAAGCCTTTTCCATCTCCATCTCTCTCTGCTGCAGCCAGACCCCTTGCAAGCCCCCAAGACTCACTGTCCTCCTTCAACACCCCCCTCCCCCGTTTTAAATCCCCTTTGATGAGCAGCACCATTTGACCCCCTTGGAGTCCAACAAGCAGGGGTCCTCTGAGCCTGTTTCAGCACATTTGGGGGGGGGCTGAAGCGATTTGGGGAGGTGGGGGGCAAACGTGAAATGAATTGCAGGAGGGGAGAGGCAATCGTGGCCAGTCCCTGCCCCCCCCCAGGGCGGAGGTGCCAATAGAAGGAGCAGGAAGGATGTGGCTGAAGGTGATCCCTTCACAGAGTGACCTTCGTCCTCCTTGGAAGGTTTTCTAGAGTCCTAGAATTGCAGAGTGGGAAGGGATCCCCAAAGGTCCTCTAGTCCAACCCCCTGCTTAGGCCCCTGCAGATGGCCATCCAACCTCCACTTAGGAACCTCCAAGGAAGGAGAGCCCATCACCTCCGAGGGAGACAGCTCCACTGCCAAACAGCTCTTGCCCTCAGGAAGTTCTTCCCACAGTTTAGTCAGAATCTCCTTTCTTGCAACTTGAAGCCCTGAGTTCGGATCCTACCCTCCAGAGCATTCGATTCTTCCTTAGTCAGACCCCACCTGGAGTCCTGTGTCCAGTTCTGGGAGCCACATTGTAAGAAGGATGTTGGCAAGCTGGAAGGTGGGCGGGAGAGGGCAGCCAAGATGATTCAGGGTCTGGAAGCTAAGCCTTATGAGGAACGGTTGAAGGAGCTGGGGATGTTTAGCCTTGGAAAGTGGAGACTGAGATGAGATATGAGAGCCATCTTCAAATATCTCAAGGGAAGGTGGAGCGAGGTGGTTTTCTGCAGCTCTAGGAAGCAGGACGCAAACTGCCGGATTCAGATCTGTGAGCTGCCCTGAGCTCTTGTGATGGAGGGCAGCGTATAAACTTAATAAGTACTAACAAATTAAAAGGCAAGAAAGGAGATCTTGACTGAGAGGAATCTCACTAGACACCCTGCACTACTGATCAGAAAATTCTGCATTTGAGAGAACTAAACACACATGGCTAGACGACAAATGCCAAGAACTTAGAAACCAAATTGGGGGTGCCCTAAGGGTGCCAACCTAGCAGACCGAAAGCACGTCAAAGTGCAAGTAGATAAATAGGAACCGCTACAGTGGGAAGGTAAACGGCGTTTCCGTGCGCTGCTGTGGTTTGCCAGAAGCGGCTTTGTCATGATGGCCACATGACCCGGAAGCTATACGCCGGCTCCCTCGGCCAATAATGCGAGATGAGCGCTGCAACCCCAGAGTCGGTCACGACTGGACCTAATGGTCAGGGGTCCCTTTACCTTTACCTTTTTAAGGGTGACTTATCTCTCCCCTTCATCACCGCAGGGCACCCATGCTAGCGAGACTGAATGGGATCCCTTTGCCAATCCTGCAGGGGAGATTCCAGAAAATGGCCCTCACAGTGGGCTCTCCTTCCCTGGAGGCTTTTAAGCAGAGGCTGGATGGCCATCCGTCAGGGAGATGATGCTTGAGCCGAGATCCCTGCATTGCAGGGGGCTGGACTAGAGGACCCTTGGGGGCCCCTTCCAACTCTACTCTGATTCTATGACCCAACTAGACTGGGTCATGCATGTTCTTTTGCACTGTCCTTCGATCTAAGTTTGTTAGGTAGTTGGTTGTGAGCGGGGAGCAACATCTGGACAAAGGCAAGGTCGCCTTCCGGACGTCTTCTCCGGAGGGGGGTAAGATTCAGAGAGTAGCCACATTTCTGCCACACACAATGAAGTGTATCATATAAAGTTATACATTAACGGAAGCGTGAGATGCAGGTTTTTATTGCAGGAAATCCTACTGCAATATGCCATAAATGCCAAAAAAAGGTTTGAGAGTTTGAGATTCCGACTCCAGTTGCGATTCTTGTATTGCAGGGGGTTGGCCTGGATGACCCCTTGGGGTCCCTTTCAATGCCGCAAGCCTGCCCTTCTGCCTGCTGGCTGCAGCCCCCTCTCCCGGGGTCAGGAGACTGGGGCGCACAGTCTGTCCTCCGGAGAACCAGGGCGAAAGGCTGCCCCTCTGTGGCGACTTTGCCAGGCCCCCCTGCCCTCCCCCCGTAATCGCCTTAGTGGGATCAGGCGGGCCAGTTGGGGCTCGTCCCTGGAATGTGACTTAGGAGGTGCGCCAGCCTGTAATTAAACGCTGAGCAGGACGGGGGGGGGGGCGTTCTAGCCGCTCTGGGGTCTTTGGGCCAGCCTGGCCGGGATCTGATCTGATCGGCGTCTCCCTCTGCCACAAGGGCCTTTTGTGTGCCGCTTAAAGCCCCCTGAAATATTTGGGTGGCGCAGGGGGGAGTGGCTGAGGAGGAGGAGGTGAGCGCTTGGGTGCCAAGGAAGGAGATTGGCAGCGTGGCAGAGAGGAGCCGGGGGAGAGAAGCCTTGCAGGTGCCACTCGGAGGCTGCTGGCCTGGACCGCCTTGGCACCCCAAGGTAGGCAAAGAGGGTAGGGGGCAGGGGTCCTGAAGGGGGCCAGAGAGGTGCCAGTTCCTGGGTAGGGCAGGCCCTTTGGGGGGGGGGCTGCAGGAGCAGGACTGGGTTGCAAAGCAGGCAGAGGAAGAAATGGGGCAGAGCAGTTTGGAGCATGTGCAGAGTGCCCTTTTCCCACCCCTCATGTGCCTTAGTGTCTGAGATTAAAGGAGCAGGCCGGTTGCAGCCTCCTGCATGCTGGGAGATCAAACTCTCTGAGGACAGAGCTTTCCGCAGGCGCGGAATCCTAGAGCTGTAGAGTTGGAAGGGACCCTGAGGGACATCTAGTCCAACCCTCTGGCAGACGGCCACCTTTGTGATGATGTTTCCCTGTCCCCCTCCCCACCCCCTTGGGAGTAAACATTCCCTCTTGGGGATGAAGCACAGCGGGGAGGCAGGTCGGTCCTCTTCAAACACCCCCAACGGGGGGTGCACGTGGGGAAGGCACTTTGCACGTGCCCAGAGGGACTGAGTTATCCGCTCTGGGGCAACCTCAGCCCTCAGGGGCACATCCCAGAGGTTCAGCCCTGCTGAGTGTAGGCAGAGAGCAAGAAAGGAGATTCCGATTCTGGATCAGGACTCAAACCAGTGGATTCAATTTGCAAGAAAGGAAATTCCGACCAGGGAGAACTTTCCGGCGGGAAGAGCTGTTCTGCAGTGGAACCGATTTCCTTGGGAGTTTGTGGAGGTTTTTCAGCAGAGCTTGGATGTCCCAGATGCTTGAGCTGAGATCGCTGCATTGCAGGGGGTGGACTGGATGACCCTCAGGGGTCCCACTCTGCAACCCTCTGACTCCGATCCTTCCTGCTGGGCTGGGGAAGGAGTGTGTGGCCGCCGGACTCTCCCACCCGTGAGAACCAGTCTGGCCCCCTCTTCTCAGCTCAGCTTTCCCTAGAACAATCTGAAATTTGTTTACCGGCCCTTAATCCTCCCCTCCTGCTCCACACATGGGCAGCCGGATTAAGGAAAGGAATCTGCTTATTCAAAGGGGCGGGGTGTGTGCATGGGCTGGGGGGGTTATTCTGTGGGGGGCGCACTAGTCTTTTGAGTCCCTGCCCCAGAGATGGTGTGGCAGGCTGACCCTCTTCCCAAGAAAGCCCCCTCTCCAACCCTGGGGTCTCAATGTGGGGCTTTCGGCCTCTGCACTTGACCGGGGTCAAGGGGTCCTGGCTCTGACCTCTGGCCTGGCCTTGGGGGAGCTTCCTCCCCCCCCCCCGTCTGCCCCATGTCTCCATCCCTAGCAAATGAACACGGATAGGGACCGAGAAGTGTTTCCCTGCCCGGAAAGATTAAATCTAGGTTCTCCTTGTGGTCCTCCAGCTGCCAATCATCATGTCTGGAGGGGCTTCGCTTTTGGCCCTGGGGGCTGATGGGAGTTGGAGTCCGGCCCTATTCTGGGGGGGGGGTTGCAGGGTGCACAGCAGCCCCCCCCATCCCCATCAAGAGAAAAAGTGGCTTCTCTGTGCTTGGCTGGGGTCGGCATTCCTGCACTCCTCCAGGAGAGGGCGCTGTGGAATCCTCTTCCTCCTCTGCCCCCCCCCCAGCTTGCCTATCCTGTGCAAGGTGGGGGTTGGGGGCAGGCTGTGAAAGCAGTGGCAGGGGGGGAGTGACCAGCCCCTCAGGTTGGCAGGATCCAGGCAGAGCCATAGCACCCGAGCGTTGGAAGGGACCCCCAAGTGTCCTCTAGTCCAACCCCGGCCAAGGAAGGGATGCTGTCTCAGCGAGAGTGGGGAGGGAGGGCTCTTTTCAGCACCCCTCCATTGGGATGGACTGGGGGGGCGTGCTTGTGCTTCCTTGAACTCTGAAAGGGCTCGCTTGCTCGAGTCGCCTGCCACCGCTTGCTCTGCTCTGTTCTCTGAGCCCAGAGAAGCAGAGAGGAATCATAGAATCGTAGAATCCTAGAGTTGGAAGAGACCCCAAGGGCCATCCAGTCCAACCCCCTGCCAAGCAGGAAACACCATCAAAGCATTCTTGACATATGCCTGTCAAGCCTCTGCTTAAAGACCTCCAAAGAAGGAGACTCCACCACACTCCTTGGCAGCAAATTCCACTGCCGAACAGCTCTTACTGTCAGGAAGGTCCCCCTAGTTTGAGGAGGGGGCAGCCTGGGCATTGAGTGCCAGGGAGCCTCACAAAGGACAGGACCAGGTGAGGGGGCAGGCAGAGAAGCACACAGTGTCATGGGGCCTGCCAGCTGGGAGGTGGGATCCCCTCTTTTTGAGATCTGGAACAAAGATCATAGCCTTGTCGACTTGGAAGGGGCCCCGAGGGTCATCCAGCCCAGCCCCTGTGATGCAGGAATCCCAGCAGGGCAGGAATTGCTGGACCTGGCATGGGGGGGGGGCTGGGTTGTTTGTGGGGTGCTGTGAGAACCTGGTGCCCGTGTGTGTGTGTGTGTGTGTGTGTGTGTGTGTGTCCCTCCCTGCAGGGCGGGCCAGAGTTTGGCCTTGTGGGTGACAGCAGGCTGAGTGAGCGTCCCTTGTGAGGGACAGTCACAGCTCAGCTGCCGTCACGAGGCGCAGGGGGAGGCCATAAGAGGCGGCGGGAACCTGCTGTCCCTCACTTGGCAGCTGGAGGCAGGGGCAGCTGGTTGCTGGGTGAGCAACGGAGGTGAGGGGGGCAAAGGGGGGCTCAATCATCAGAGGTGGGGGGTCTGGACAGGCTCTTGGTGGGTGGAGGCAAAAACTGTCTGGCTTCCAGAAAGAACCCTCCACCCAGCAGCCTGAGCAAAAGGCCCTCTGCACGCTCCCAGAGGCCACTTTTGGGTAGAGCTGAGGCAGGACCCACCTTTCCTGGAGGTTTTGAAGCAGAGGTGGGACGGCACTCTGTCAGGGATGCTTTTGCTATGATTCCTGCATTTCAGGGGAGGGGGTTGATCTGGATGACCCCCTTGGGGTCCCAAGCCTTCAATTCTTTCATTCGATGCCCTTCGAAGGTTGCGAACTCTCCTCCGTCAGGGGTGCTTTGCGTGCGACTCCTGCTGGGCTACATCAACAGTGGGCTGGGCTAGATGACCTCTTGGGTCCCCCCAACGCTACATTCCCCTCTGAAGGAGGCTCCTCGCTGCCTTCTCCCCTCCCCCCACCTGAGACCCCCTGCCACCCTCCCTGCTCGGTGGCCCAGGAACTCAGGCTGGGCAACCCCAGAGCGCTCTTGAGTCACGAGTGCGATTCGTGGCAAGAAAGCCGGCCGGGGGGGGGGGAGCTGAGCCTCGGCCGGATCAGACCAGCCACACCGGCTGCCTGGAGGGGACCCGATCCCCCTCTGTGCCTCGCGTTGCTCTTGGCACCGCTGCTGCGGGAGAGCCCCGGGCCAAGACAAGCGTGGCCTCGGCCTGGCGCAGCGGGAATAGGGCACTCTCGCCTGCTCCCTCTTCCTGCTCCTCCTCCTCGTTGGGATGCAGGAATCTTCCCGGGGTCAGGACATCGCAGCTGCGAAGAGGAAGAAGCAGCAGCAAACGCCTTTCCCAGAGGAAGAGGCTGCTGACCTTTGCCGGAAGGGTTCCCTAGGGGTCATCCAGTCCAACCCCCTGCAACGCTTGGGAAGCGATGGTGGGAGACACCCCCACCCTGAGATGGGGGCTGTAGAAGGAGGGGGTGCTGAGGCTGCACAGACAGCAGGATGGGGGGTGTTTGTGGGGGGGGGGACGATGTCAGGGGCGGGGTCTCTTTCCACAGGGGCTCCTAACGTGCCCTTGCTGGACCCAGGAAACAGAGCATAAGGAGAAGGCTGCAGGATCATTTCAAAGGGGGCCCATCTAGTGCAGCATCCGAATGCCCCATAGCACCTCAGAGTCCAGATAGACTGCCTCTGGGCCTGGAGGTTCTGTACGGACATCAACAGAGCCCAGCGGCTGGAGGAGGCCAAAGGGAGGAAGGCATCTCATCCAGCATTCTGTTCTCACTAGGGCTGACCAGGAGCCCCCAGGGGGAAACCACAAGCAGGATTCGAACCCAAGAACTCCTCCCTAGGTTTCCAACAGAGCCTAGCTGCTTCCGGCTGTGGAGGGAGAGCACAGCCATCCTGGCTAGGAGCCCATCCATCGCCCTCTCCTCCTCCATGGATTTGCCCAGTCCTCTTTTCACGGTGGCCATGCCTGCCTCTTGTGGCAGGGAGTTCCACAGTTTAGCTCTGCCCTGCAATAGGGTTGCTAGATTCCCCAAAGTGAAAATCTGGACAAAGTTGTCCAGAGCTGTTTCTCTTCCCCTTTAACATCTCCCCAAAAATATTAAGTTTGGGGGCTTTCTTGTAATTTACCACCCTTGCCATATGTCTGAGTGTTCCTGGACATTTTACTGATTTGGCAAAAATACAACAACGCCCAGACGCCATTCTGCTGCCTGAACCCTGGTCATTTCCAGGAAAATCCAGCCGTGTGGCATCGCTCCCCTCCCTCTTTGATCCATTGGGAATCTTCCGACATTCAGTTTTGCCCACGAATTCCAGTGTTGAGAGCGAGGGGAGGGACACACACTTTCCTCTTGGCCCCCAAGCCCCCAGTACTGCCTCCCCGTTCCTCTTCCAGGGGAGCCCCCGCCTCTCCCTCTGGCCTCCCTGCTCAGGTGCCTCCAGCCACAGCAGACCTGCCTCCTCCTCGGAAGGGACCCCCGAGGGTCATCCAGCCCCACCCCTCCCCTCCCCTGCAATGCAGCATCCCTGGCAGATGGCCAGCCAAGCTCTGCTTCCAATCCTCCCCCCCCCCCCCGGCTCCTTGGCTGCCTGCCTCCCTCCCTCCCGCTGCCCAATTCCACCTCCAATTTCCTTGTTCTTTATTTCATGAGACATGGGATCCTGTCTTTGTCCGCTGGGCACCGGAAGGAGCTCTTTCCTGCCCCGATCAGGGACCCCCTCTGGAGGGGAAAGGGGGGATCTGCGTTGTAGATGGTTCTTGCAGGGGGGGGGCACCTTCCAAGCCCCCAGAGGTGCCAGGTGGGCAAAAGGCCCCTCATCTGGGTCAGCCTTAATCTCGGGGCCGGGGATTCGAGCCCCACTCCAGAAAAGCGGACACGGAGCAATGGCTTCAAACTTCAAGAAAGAAGATTCCACCTAAACATTAGGAAGAACTTCCTGACAGTAAGAGCTTTTCGGCAGTGGAATTTGCTGCCAAGGAGTGTGGTGGAGTCTCCTTCTTTGGAGGTCTTTAAGCAGAGGCTTGACAGGCATATGTCAGGAATGCTTTGATGGTGTTTCCTGCTTGGCAGGGGGTTGGACTGGATTGCCCTTGTGGTCTCTTCCAACTCTACGATTCTATGATTCTATGATTAGGAAGAACTTCCTGACAGTAAGAGCTGTTCGGCAGTGGAATTTGCTACCAAGGAGTGTGGTGGAGTCTCCTTCTTTGGAGGTCTTTAAGCAGAGGCTTGACAGGCATATGTCAAGAATGCTTTGATGGTGTTTCCTGATTGGCAGGGGGTTGGACTGGATGGCCCTTGTGGTCTCTTCCAACTCTAGGATTCTAAAAGATTCCCGCCTTGCAGGGGGTTGGGCTAGGTGACCCTGGGGTACACCTTCCAGCTCTGTGATTCCATGATAATGGACCTTTCTCTCTCTCTCTCTCTCTCTCTGCAGGTTATGGTGCCCTCACTCTGCCCTCTGAGTGCCAGGGAGAAAGAGAAAGGCTAGAGGGGCCTTTGCCCGCAGCCCGCCATGAGTCGCCCGCAGGTCTCCTCCGACCTCCACCGCATGGTCTCCTCGGCCGTTGAGGGGGTGAGTAGCAGAGGCCGGCCCTCAGGTGAGCCTCTCTGGACCTCACGGGGTGCTGGGGAGCCCTGGGCGGGGGCTGGGCAGGGGGCTTCCGACGCCTGGGCCAGCTCTGCAGACTCGGATGCGCTGGAAAGGTGAGCCCGGTTTGCTCCATTGGGAAGCGGTGCCAGGAGAGCGGGCGCAAGCGGGCACTGCTGCCCACCTCCTTCCCCAGCCCAAGGGGCACCTGGCTGAGTCCCTCCGGAGACCCTCTGGGTCCAGTCCCGGGTGGGGCAAAGCTCAGAACAGAGGAGCCTGGGGTGAAGCTGGGCTCTAGCAGGCAGCATCGCAGTAGCATGGGATGGGAAGAGCGCCACCTGGTGAATTTCTGCCTGCTGTGTAAGCTTCAGGTGCATGGGGTGAGGCCTGCCAGGGAAGGAAAGGAGCCATGGGGCAGCCCCTGCTTTGCAATGCGTTAACGGCCCCCTGCCCCCCACTTCGGCAAGTCCCCAAAGCCTTTTCAGCAACCCCCGTGGAACTTCTGCCTGCTGGGACCTGGCAGGTCCTCTTCCAGATTCCTCTCCCGGCTTCCCAAGGCCGCCCTGGGTGCCAAGCAGCGGGGAGTTCCATGCATCCTGAGAAGCAGTGTGCCCCCCCCATATAACAGTTCCACCTGCCACCCCTGCAGTTGGGTCAGGAATCCCAGGCCGACCCACAGCCCTCCTGGGAGAGGGGGGAGAGCAGTGCATGCTGGGATATGTGTCCTTGGGGCTGGTGCAGAGGCCCAGAACAGGCTGGGAGGGGGGGCAGAGAGAAGCTGTTGACCCCCCTTCCAGCGGCTGGCCATCTGCAGCACCCCCAGAACTGAGTTCCCAGGATGTAGCTCCAGAGCATGCGCAAAGAGCTCCAGCCCTTTAATTGGGTGGGGGTATTGCAGCTGCCTGCCTGCCTGGTTTGGCCCCCTCCCCTCCCATCAGCCCCACTTCCTGGCAGGGATCCCTGACCTGAATGAGGAAACAGGGGGGTGCAGGATCAGCAGTGGGTGGGGCATCTTCGACACCCCATTTAAATGGCAATGCCCATCGAATATTTTATGGAGGGGGCCAAAGGGGCCTTGACCCCTGGGAGTTTGCTGGGGGGGACCCAACCGCCTGCCCCATTCCTGCCCCACTGGGAACCGCCTGCTCTGATCTGCAGGGTTAATGATTAACCCTTTGCGTGGCTGCCTGCGTCCCTGGTCCCCCCCCCCCCCCGCGCTTGCAACTGGGCGCAACCAGAGAGTCCCGTGATCCAGGAAGGAGCCTCTGGGAGGAGGTGGCAGGGCTGGGCTGGACTGGGTGCTGCTGGGACCCGTCCCCTGTCCCTCCCCACCCCACCCCACCCCCAGGACTGCCATGGACTTCTTGCTTTGCCCTCAGGTAAGGCCAACCCTCCCATCGCTGCCCGGCTCAAGGGTGCCACCTGGTTGCCTGGGGAGGCCTGGGTGCCAGAGCAGGGAGAAAATGGAGGGGAGGGTGCCGCTTTCTCCTGGTGCCCCCCTTCCCCCTTTCTGAGACAGTTTGGGGGGCACCATCTCTCACCTCCCACAGGGCGATTCCTGCCGGGGTGTGTGTGTGTTTCAGCAAAGGAGAAGGGAGCTGGGAGGTTTCCCCCCCCCCATCAAGTGAGGGCATGTGGTGGGGGGAGAAGAGACTTTCGCCAGAGGCCAGGAGTTCCCCTGTCTTGGGTGCCAGGCGCTGCTTGCTGGGTGGGGGGCAGGAGGAGTAGAGCCCCCCTCCTGGGTGACTTGGGGGCGTCAGCTGGTTGCTGGGGTGGGAGCTGAGGGAGAGGGAGTGGGGGGGAGAAAGGGAGAGAGCGGTAGGACTAATGCAATAGCACATACTCTGTGGAACTCCCTGCCACTTGACGACAGCCAAGGGCCTTCTCTGGCTGGTGCCTGCTTGGAAGAAGCCCTTTCGCCCAGAGTTCATTTCATTCATTTCATTCCTTCCCACTGTTAGTTTTAATGCTTTACAACCCTTTTAAACTTTTTACGGACAACTTTAACATTTCTCGTGAACCACCCGGAGATATTTTACGGCCAGATGCCTTTTCAGATGCAAATTAAGCGAAATGGGTTTAGACGGGACCCCCAAGTGACTCTCTCCGGAATCCCCCCTGGTCAGCTGTGAGCGTGTGCTGGGGGTAGTGGCTCAATCTCTAGGGCCCCCCAGCGCAGGGCTACCTCTTGCTCTTGGGGTGTTGCCTGTGCTGCAGAGAGAGAAAGCACTCTGCACGTGCTCAGAGGCATGCACCATTATTGCCACATGTTCCAGGACTTAAATGGTGGTGTTGGGGGTTGGGATTGGCTGCTCTTTGGGGCCCTCCAGAGGGGGACCCTAAGCCCTGCTGGGCTTCTTGGGGGCTGCCAGGGGCCACCAGGAGTAGCAGGGATGGGCTGGGGGGGGGCTGTCCCAGGATATTCCTGCCTCCCCCCACTTGGGCAACTCCAGGGCCTTTCTGTGCATCCCCCCTTGATAAATGGGGATTTAGAGGGCCTGGGCAAAGGGACCCCCGAGGGCCATCCAGTCGAACCCCCGCAATGAACAATTCGCATCTGGAGCATCCCTGGCCGATAGCAATGTAAAAACTCTCCTGCGGAAG
>NC_083287.1:58981682-59055896 GCF_963506605.1 Zootoca vivipara | reverse complement strand
GCTGCTCCAGAGAAGCGGACACAGAGCAATGGGTTCAAACTACAAGAAAGAATATTCCACCTAAACATTAGGAAGAACTTCCTGACAGTAAGAGCTGTTCGACAGTGGAATTTGCTGCCAAGGAGTGTGGTGGAGTCTCCTCCTTTGGAGGTCTTTATGCAGAGGCTTGACAGGCATATGTCAAGAATGCTTTGATGGTGTTTCCTGCTTGGCAGGGGGTTGGACTGGATGGCCCTTGTGGTCTCCTCCAACTCTATGATTCTGTGATTTGAACCTCAGCCTCTCCCAGGTCCTCACCCGACTCTCTCACCGCTGTGCTAGTTCTGAGCAGCTTCCCGGTGGCCCCAGAGACCCCCTCCTTCCAGAATCACACACACACACACCCGACGCCGCTTCCCGCTTCTCCCGCAGACCACCGCCAGTCGTCCCACCACATCCACCACCCTCTGTCCAGCCACCTTCCCTCGGACACCCGGAGGAAGAAGGGCATCTCCAGGAAGGCAAGAAGAAGAAGGAGAAGCAGCAGCAGCAGCAGCCGCAGCGCCCCTCCGTCCCTGGAGAGACCCCCACCATCGAGGAGGAGGAGGAGGAGGAGGAAGAGGCCGAGGAGGGCGATGAGGAGGCTGACGAGGACACCTGTGACACCGAGACGGAGCAGACCCCCGAGGACCTGCTCCTGCTACACGGCTCTCCGGAGGGCGTGCAGGTAGGTCGGAGGAGGGGCAGGAGGACGGGTTCAGAGGGGACACCATTCAGGCAGGGAGGCTGTTCTCACTGGTCAGGGATTTTCGAGCTGCGATTCCGGCGTTGCAGGGGGTTGGACTGGATGGCCTTCAGGGGTCCCTCCCGACTCAGCAATTCTGCAATCCCCAGGCTAGGCTGGGGGGGTTGAACCTCTGAGCTACGATGAAGGCCCTTCCCCAGGAGCTCGGGGTGTTGGTGGAAGCGGCAAACGGGGTCCCTAGAGCTGTTGTGTCGGAAGGGACCCGAGGGTCATCTAGCCCAACCCCCTTCAATGCAGGAAGAGTCCCCAATGGAGAGCTCTGGTTAGGAGCCTCCAAGGAGAGCCCACCTTCTCTCTCTCTCTTTTTATTAATTTTTTATTAGATTTTGCAGAATAAAGAAAGGAAAGAAAGAAAAAGAAAAAAGAAGGAAATAAGCTTGCATCAAAAGATCATATCAATTCCACATGTTGAGATTACTCTGAATCTCCTGACCTCCCCCGCATCCCATCCCTGCTTCCTCTTCATTCTATTTTCAACTGCATATCAACACTTCTCCAATTTATCATCATCCGAAGTTATCTATACTTTCTGTTACACTACAAGTGTATTTAGAATCCTGACCTGTTTACAATGATTTTTTATATACATTATAAGCATTTCCCATTCTTTTTTGAATTTCTTGACTTCTTGGTCCCTGAGCTTCCCAGTTAATTTTGCCATTTTAGCAGAGTCCGTCCGTCCACTTGGTTTGCCCTTCTTCTCTGGTTAGAGCTCTCTCCTCCTTCCATCTCTGGGCGAGCAGCATCCGAGCGGCCCTTGTCACGTACATGTACGGTTTCTTTCTGGTCCTTTGGCATCTCAGTACCCAGAATTCCCAATAAAAATGCTTCTGGTTTTCAGGGCCGGCTCTAGGTAGAGTCCCGGTGGTGCGGGGCGGCAGGCCGCCGGGCCGGTAGGCAGGTCGCTGCGCAGCAAAGCCGTGCAGAAGCCATGCTGCGCCCTGCGAGGGCGGGGGCGCTAGAGCGATCCCCACCCCTCAACGCCAGGGCGGCCAACCTGCTCGAGACTGCCCTGCTGGTTTTGTAACAAAGATTTATTTATTTATTTATTTTTAAATATTTTTTATTAAACATTTTATAACAAACAAAAAATACATAAAATACCAAAAATACAAAGAACATCATTACAACAACAACAACAAAAACATCAATACAAACAGAAACATAAACATATCATCTTTAATCAACTTTTTAAATCATTGTCTTTTTGGCTTCCCCAACTCCCCACTATCTGATTTTCATTTTGAATATCACTGTAGCAGTTTCTATTTCATCTCTTTTACTTCCTTCATACTATAATCTCCTTAGTTCCTCTTAATCTCGTCTTTATATTTGCATATCAATTTTTCAACCTTATAAACTCCTCTTATCTCCCTATTGCCTTAACTTCTGTATTTCCCTAGATATTCAGATTTTCAACTTTCAAAAGTAGTTCCCTATATATATTTTAAACTTTCTCCAGTCTTCCTCCACTCTTTCCCCTGCTTGATCTCGGAGTCTTCCTGTCAGCTCTGCCAGTTCCATAAAGTCCAGCATTTTCATTTGCCATTCCTGTAAAGAGGGCAATTCCTCTTTTTTCCAATATTTTGCAATTAAAATCCTCGCAGCTGTGGTGGCATACATAAACAGATTGACATCTTTTTGGGGGATTTCTTCCCCTACTATTCCAAGTAAAAAGGCCTCTGGTTTTTTCAAAAACGTATTTTTATTTTAACTTTTTTTTCATTTCATTATGTATCATTTTGCAGAATTTAGGTACATTACAATCCCCCCACGTATGATAAAAGGTACCCTCTTTTTCTTTGCACTTCCAGTATATATTGGTACATGTTCTATACATTTTTGCTCATTTTACTGGGGTTAGGTACCACCGAGAGATCATTTTCATATATGAACAACATGCTGCAAATTGCAGGTCTGTTTTCCATAGCCTCTCCCAGTCTGTCATGAGCCCACCTTCTCTGGAGCAAGGCCATCCTCTTACCCTCGGAAAGGACTTCCTGGCCCCAGAAGGCCGAGAAGGGGAGGGGATCCCCCCCAGTCCCAGCCCTTGACCCCCCGCTTCTCTCTCCTCCCCTCAGTTCTTCTTGCATGAGGACGATGGAGTAGACCGGCAGACGGAGGGTGCAGCCAGCCCCACGCTGCCCCTCAGTTCCTTGATGGACTCTGGGGGCTCCCTGGCTCCCAGGGGGGCCAAAGCAGTCAGGTGAGTGAGGAGCAGGGACTCACGGGGGGGGGGCTGAAGGGAGGGGTTTTTGCAGGGGTCCAGAGGAAGGAGGGGGGTCTGCCCTGAGCAGCAGGAGGATTTCAGCTGGGGTG
This sequence comes from Zootoca vivipara, assembly GCF_963506605.1. NCBI lineage: Eukaryota > Metazoa > Chordata > Lepidosauria > Squamata > Lacertidae > Zootoca > Zootoca vivipara. The sequence continues at coordinate 59,052,793 of NC_083287.1, read as the reverse complement.
GGGGGAGGGTTTGGGGTACCTCCTCCCTCCTGGGGGTCCTTGAAGGAAGGTTGGGGGTCTCTGTTGACTCTGGCTCAGCAGCTGGCAGACTCTCTTTTCGGGGGGGGCTCTCTCCCCCCAGAAAATCAAGCTATTGGCTTAATCTGTTTCATGAAATGTATATGCCACTCGATTCCTTTTGTAATTGATGCTTTACTGAAAGGTTTTCAGTAAAGGGAAGTTTTTAATGTTTGACGTTTTATCGTGGTTTTGATATTCTGTTGGGAGCCGCCCAGAGTGGCTGGGGAAAGCCAGCCAGATGGGCGGGGTAAGAATAATAATAGTAATAATGGATAAAAGAATAATTGAGAGAGAGAGGGAGGAAAGAAAAGAGTGTGGAAAAAGAAAGAGAGAAAAGGGCAGTGTAATAAATCCCTTTCCTTTCTATAGATTATTCTAGAGATACAGGTGATATTATTATCCTAATCCAGGTATGGTCACTAATAACCCATTCGATTCTGTATAAGCTCGTTTCAGATATCAATATATTTGTCCAAAGAAAGTTGACTCCTCTAGGCAGATGGTTCAAGCTTTGAAGTCCCACGTCAGCCGTTTAAAAAACCCTCAGAGCCGTTTTCCAAAGAGAAGAATGACCAGGCGGGAGGCTTCCTAAAAGTCGAAATTACCTAGAAACAGAATCAAAACTTGTCGCAGCTTTTTGAGCGTCTGTCCAGGCCTGTTCTTAGCAGGCGCTGAAAAGAGTGCAGGAAAGGCGCCTCGAGATCCTTTGGCAGGGAGTTCCAAAGGTTATAGGTGCTGCCACCCTGGGCACCCGTAAGAGTGCCACCTCTGCCGATTGAAGCGGCCAAGCGGGCAGGTCTGGGGCAAGGTGATTTTGCGGGGAAACTGGTGCCAGGTTGTTGAGGGAAAGGAGGTTCCCGCCAGCCCCAACAAGTCCTTTGGCCGCAGAGTGCGGTGCCAGAGGAGAGCTGCCTCCTTGGCGCCTGAGGCGGGCGCCGTGCCCGCCTGTGAGCCTGCCTCTCTCACAGCTCAGATGCCGAGGAACCCGCCGGCACGGAGGCGCCCAGCATGGCCGAGGCGGGCTCCCCCGGGAGGGTGCTCTCCAAGTCCCAGCCCGGGCACCGCAGCTACAACCTCAACGAGCGCCGGCGCATCGGCAGCATGACGGGCATCGAACAGACCCGCTACCCCAAGGTGCCCACCGATGAGTCCGAGGCCCAGACCCTGGCCTCTGCCGACCTGGACTTCATGAAAAGTGAGTGGCGGGGGGGTGGGAAGCACAGAGGAGGAGTCTCGGGTGCGAATCCCACCAACGGGGATGCCCTCTGGCTGCCTGGCACGGACTCTTTTCTCCTGCAAAGCCATGAAAGCATCTTTGGGCTGTTAAAGCTGCTATTAGGGTTATTTTTTTATGCTTATTATTTTTTATTGATGCTCCATAAATGTATTCTCAATGGGATCTTTTGTTAAAGGGCAGTATATAAATTATTCCTATTAGCATTAGCATTAGTATTCTGGCAGTGGCCTACCTCGCAGGGGGCGGGTTGTGCGGCAGAGTATAAAGGCCTTTGTGGATTAGTCTGTCGAAGGCACTTCTGAGCCAGATACATTTGTTGCATCCGAGTCTTTTGCGGGCTGCAGAGTGTGGCCTTCCTAGGACGCAGGAAGCAATAATAATAATAATAATAATAATAATAATAATAATAATAATAATAATATCTCTCTCTCCAAAGGCAAAGAGCACATTGTGATTATAGTAAATAAAAGTCAACAAGGAAGAAGGAAAAGGAAAGAATAGAAAACAGAAAGAGAGGAAGAAAATACATTAAGAAACATTTTGAAAAACAGAGGATAACAGCAATAACAACAGATAACAATAGAATTACAGCTACAAACAAAACCATATGGTATATCCCAGGCTTTCTGAACCTCGGCCCTCCAGATGTTTTGAGACTACAACTCCCATCATCCCTGACCACTGGTTCTGCTAGCTAGGGATCATGGGAGTTGTAGGCCAAAAACATCTGGAGGGCCGAGGTTGTGGAAGCCTGGGATATCCTTTCATCCTCCGTGGCGTGTTGGTGGGCTTCTCTGCCTCCTGGATGTTCCTTCCTTTAATTCTGCCCCTTAGAATCCTCAAGGGAAGGGACCCCCGAGGGGCATCTAGTCCAACCCCCCCTGCAAGGCAGGAGTGGATTTTTTCAAACTGAAAAATGACCCAGTTGCGACACAACAGCCCTGCGGTGTTGCCAGGGGGTCTCTGGCGGTCAAATGGGGAACCTTTTTTGCACAGAAGAGGAAAGGAGGGGGCAGGAGGTCCAAGCAGAACACAGAATATTCTGAGCCCCCAAAATGGGCTCATCCTTGCCTGCTCAATCGGCTGTCATCGTTCTGGTTTACTCGCAAGTAGGCAGCAAAAATAGAAAGCCTGGCCTGGATCCCTTGGGTGGGGTGGGGGGTCTCCCTCCCGTGTCTTTGGAGGGAGGGACCCCAGGCTCTTTCTGACCAATGGTGTGCCATCACCCACCAGGGGCTCAGGTGTTTCCCCTTCCTCAGGTGGTACCTGAAGAGACTGGCAGGAAGGGGATCCGCAAGGGGGGAAGATCAGGGCCTTTCTCTGCACCCTCCACTCAGGGCCTTCTGTCCCCCCCCCCCCTTGCAGGCCACAGGTTCGAGGACGTCCCCGGGGTGCGGCGCCACCTGGTCCGGAAGAGCGCCAAAGGCCAGGTGGTCCACATTGGCAAGGACCGCAAAGAGCCCAGCGCCCGGCAGAAGAAGCACGACCGGCAGCCCCACGAGGTGAGCGCTGGGGGGGGCAGGGGGGCGATTTGTGGCCTGCTGGGGGGCAAGGGGCAGAGCTGTAGCTAGGTGATCTTGCGTCCCTGGGAGAACCGCCCAGATTGTGCCCCCTAGGGAATGTGGCACAGGGAAAACCAGGTCCCCCGCATACCATGTAAAACCCCCTCTATTTAAGACCTTTTCTAATGAGGCAATAATTGATATGCTTATAGACATATTTATGGAAATATTTTTAGCAGATTTTGCGACCTCTCCTTGCCTGCGCCCCTGGTGGGGGCCTTCCTCACCAGGGATCATTGGGGCAAACTGGATGCCGGCCCCTGGATGCAGGGCTATAAGAGACCCCTAGGTTGGGGGGTCTGGCTGGGCTTCCTCCTTCACTCGCCTCTTTGACTCGCTGGCACAGGTTCCTGGGGGGCACTTGCTCCCCACAAATCCAGGCCTGGAGTGTGGGAATTCCCTCAGGGTGGGGTGGGGAAGAACCCCTGGTGTTTCTGAGCCCGGGGGGGGGGGGGGGTTCAGCGACACCCCCTTGCAGGAAGAGGAAGCTCCTTGGCCGTCACCCCAACTTCTCCTGCCCCCCAAGTTCTGATCAGGGCTATTAGTCAGAATCCGAGGCCGCAGGTATTTCCGATCCCTGTCAATGGAAACCACAGGAGGGGGAGAGGGCTGCTCTCGTGTTCGAATCCTGCCTCCGGTCAGCCCTTGCGAGGACAGGAGCCTGGATTTTGTGGCTCTCCTTGGGCCTGATCCGACCAGCGCTTTTCCCATGCTCTGACGCCCTGCTCTCCGCCCGGCCCAGGTCTTTGTGGAGCTGAACGAGCTGATTGTGGACAAGAACCAGGAGATGCAGTGGAAAGAGACGGCTCGCTGGATCAAGTTTGAGGAGGATGTGGAAGAGGAGACCGATCGCTGGGGGAAGCCGCACGTGGCCTCGCTCTCCTTCCGGAGCCTCCTGGAGCTGCGCAGGACCTTGGCTCACGGTGGGCAAGCCTAAGGGGCACCGGGAGAGGGGAGGCTGCACCCCAAGGGTCATTCGTAGAGTCAGAAGGGACCCCTGAGGGTCATCCAGACCAACCCCCAGCTCCTCTTCCCACTCCCCTGTTCCGTTTCAACTTTTAATTTCTGGATTGTTACACGCAAGCCCCAAAAGATACAGCGCAACAATTTGATCCAATGCCAACAAATATGGCTTTCATAGAATTCTAGAGTTGGGAGGGACTCCTGAGGGTCATCCAGTCCAACCCCCTGCAAGGCAGGCATCTCAGCTGAGGCCTCCAGGGCAGAGGGCCACCCAAGCTCTGCTTCGAAGCCTCCCAGCAAGGAGAGCCTGCTCCACTGTCATCAGAGTTGAGCTGGAATCTCCTTCCTTGAGTTGGAAGGGGTCCCCAAGGGCCATCTAGCCTGACCCCCTGCGGTGCCAGAATCGCAGCTCCAGAATCCCTGACCGGTGGGCATGCAACGCCCCCCGATGAGAGGGCAGGGGGAATATGCTGGTGGCCCATATGGGCATCGAACCTGCGACCCTGGCATTATCTGCACCCCCTTCAACTAGCTAAGCTAACTGGGGGTGCCAGGTCTGGTTTGGGGGGCAGGCAAGTCCACTGCAGAATCCCCCAGGCAGGCACCCACTCACTGCAGCAGGAGGTCCTAGGCGCAAATGGGGCTCAGTGAGGAACTTTTCAGGACAGACCCTTGCCTCCTGGCTACTGGCCCCTTGCTCTCTCCCCCCAGGGGCCGTCCTCCTGGACCTCGGCCAGAGGACCCTGCCAGGGGTGGCACACCAAGTAGTGGAACAGATGATCATTTCGGACCAGATCCGAGCGGAGGACCGCGCCAACGTTCTGCGAGCGCTGCTCCTCAAGCACAGGTGAGGCTAGTGGGGGGGCAGTTTCTGGATCCTCCTGCTGCCAGCTCTGGCATCACAGAGACAGCGTGGCGGAGTGCTTAGAGCAGCCTCTCTCTCCCCGCCTTGGGTCCCTGGGTGCTGCACTCCCATCGTCCCTCCCTAGCAGAATCGTTGTTTGGGGGCGATGGGAGTTGTAGCGCAATAGCACCCAGGGACCCAAGGTTTGAGTGTCGGACCAGTATCTGGCAGGGATCCGGGTTCAAATCCCGCCCCATGGCCATGAAGCTCACTGGGTGACCCTGGAAGGCCGTCTCCCTCAGCCTGACCTACCTCACAAGGTTGTTGTTTTATTATTATTATTATTATTATTATTATTATTATTATTAACTTGCTGATGTTTAATTTTACTGTTTACTATTCGATTCTGATGGATTCTTGAATGTTGCTTTTTTTTGATATAAGTTGTTTATTTTATAGTTATTTTGGCTTTTATATTGGATCAGATGGTTACTATTAATGTTCGATGTTTTGTTATGTTTTTATGTCTTGGAAGCCGCCCAGAGTGACTTGGGCAACCCAGACAGATGGGTGGGGTATAAATGAACCCCTCCTTCCCTCGCCTTGGTGCAGCAAGGGGGGCATCCTTGCAAGCCCCAGGCTTGCCCCCCCCAGCCCTCCCCTTCCCTGACCCGCTGGCTTTCCTTGCAGCCACCCCTCGGACGAGAAGGAGTTCTCCTTCCCCCGCAACATCTCGGCCGGCTCCCTGGGCTCCCTGCTGGGCCACCACCACAGTGCCAACCACGTCGGCGAGGGGGCCGAGCCCACCGTGACTGACCCCCTCATCGGGGGCCACACCGGGGAGCACGAGACCCGGGTGGACATCGAGAAGGAGGTGAGTCGAAGCGGGGAGGGACCCCCAAAGGCCATCCAGCCCGGCCCCCTGCCATGCAGGGATCCCTGCTGGGGTGGGGCAGCTGGGGGCGCACGGGCACCAAGGATGTGGGGCAGCCGGCTGAGTCTCTCTCTCCCCCCCCTGCACCCCCTTGCTTCTCACTCTCCCCACCCCCCACCCGGGGGTCTCTGCAGCGCGAAGTGGCGTCCCCCACACTCCCCGGCCCCATCACGAGGTCCAAGTCGAAGCACGAGCTGAAGTTGTTGGAGAAGATTCCAGACAACGCAGAGGCCACGGTGGTGCTTGTGGGTAAGGGAGGGAGGGGGAGAGTCTCTGGGGGGCGGCAGGGGGGGCATAGAATCATGGAATCCTAGCCTTTGAAGGGACCCCCCAGTATTTATTTACAGTGGCACCTTGGTTCTCAAACTTAATCTGTTCCGGAAATTCCGTTCCAAAACCAAAGCGTTCCAAAACCAAAGCGTGCTTTCCTTCTAAGGCTTAGTTTCTTAGTTTCCAGACCCTCACATATTCCCATATTCCCATTAAAATAGGGAATATCACAGAATTGTTGGAAGGTATCCTCCTGGAGCACAGGAGAACTAGGAATCACAGAAGGGACCCCGAGGGCGGCGTCCAAAATTCGCCCGGCATACGGTACTTTGCGCCTGGCTATTTGCCACTTGTGGCCAAGTGAAGATGCCCGGTTGCCAGGATGGTGCCAGGATGGTGCCTGACTTCTCCACCATCTGGAGATGCAGAATCCTATCTGTTCTCTTTTATCTGCAAAAATCAGAACCAACAGGTTCTATAGAAAAATACAGATTTAGGGCTCTATTTCGGCCCCCAAATGGCCGCCGTCCGAGAGCTTGGGCTGTCAGGAAGTTCTCTTTCCTTGTGGCTCGGATCCTGGTCCTTGGCACCCAGCCTCTGCCCCCTCTTCTTTCCCCGCAGGCAGCGTGGAGTTCCTGGACCAGCCCACCATGGCCTTTGTGCGGCTGCAGGAGGCGGCCCTGATGGACTCGGTCCTGGAGGTGCCCGTCCCGGTGCGCTTCCTCTTTGTCCTGCTGGGGCCCAGCAGCGCCAACATGGACTACCACGAGATCGGGCGCTCCATCTCCACCCTCATGTCCGACAAGGTAGGCCCCCTCCCTCTCCTCCTCTCTCCCGCAGCGGGGCGCCTTCCCCGGGCCTCACCTGCCCCGTCTTCCCCCAGCAATTCCACGAGGCGGCCTACCTGGCCGACGACCGCCAGGACCTGCTCCACGCCATCAACGAGTTCCTGGACTGCAGCGTGGTGCTTCCTCCCTCGGAGGTGCAGGGCGAGGAGCTGCTGCGGAGCGTGGCCCACTTCCAGCGGGAGATGCTGCGGCGGAGGGAGGAGCAGGAGCGGCGTCTCCTCCTGGGGGCCACCATGGAGCCCAAGTCCCCCGAGGAGAAAGGTAGGCCCTGGCTTTCAGAGCACTGTAGAATCAGGCAAAGGGACCCCCCGAAGGTCATCCAGTCCAACCCCCTGCAATGCAGGAATCTTGCAGCCGAAGCGGGACTCGAACCCACCGCATGAAGATTCCATCTCATGCTGTGCCGACTGAGCTACCCCAGCAGCATAGAAGAGTGATTATTATATAGTGATTATTATAACGGAATATACAGTGGTGCCTCGCTTAACGAATGCCCTGCTTAACGAAATTTCCGCTTAACGAAAGGATTTTTCGAGAGGAGCTTGCCTCGCTAGACGAATGCATTTTACAAAAAATTTGTCTAGCGAATCGCGGTTTCCCATAGGAATGCATTGAAATTCAATTAATGCGTTCCTATGGGCAATTTTTTTTTAAAAAAATTCAATGCATTCCTATGGGATTCACTAGACGAATTTTTTCGCTATAAGAAAAGACCCGTGGAACAAATTAATTTCGTCTAGCGAGGCACCACTGTATTTATATCCTGCCTTTGTCCCAAGATATCTAAGAAGCTTGCAACATTTAAAGGAAAAAATTCATAACAACAAAATAGTTCAAAACGGTAAGTTAGATTGAGATAGATAAGATTTTAAAAAAACATTGCAAGCAGTTAAAATCATGGGGGGGGGGTCTGAGTCACTTCTTGGGGGGACACGCCTTCACTGCCCCCCGTCTGCCCCCCCGCAGCGCTGCTGAAGGTGGTGGAGGAGGAGGAGGAGCCGGACCCCCTCCGGCGAACGGGGCGGCCTTTCGGGGGTTTGGTCCAGGACGTCTGCCGCCGTTACCCCAAATACCTGAGTGACTTCCGGGACGCCCTGGACGCCCAGTGTCTGGCTGCCATCATCTTCATTTACTTTGCTGCCCTGTCGCCGGCCATCACCTTTGGGGGGCTGCTGGGTGAGTGGGGGGCCAGCGCCCCGCATGGAAGCGCAGAGGCCGCCGGGCTGGGCCTTTGGGGAGCTGCTCTTCCCAGGAATTGCAGGCTGGGGCTGGGCTTGGGGTGCTCTGGGGCGCCAGCCCTATAAGGTATGTCAACTCCCTCTCAGCCTTGCTCTCCCCCCCAAAAAAAAAACAGGTGAGAAGACGCAGGGGCTGATTGGGGTCTCGGAGCTGATCATCTCCACCTCGGTCCAAGGCATCTTCTTCTGCCTGCTGGGCGCCCAGCCCCTCCTGGTCATCGGCTTCTCAGGCCCCCTCCTCGTTTTTGAGGAGGCCTTTTTCATGGTGAGTTTTGGGGTCTCCCCTGAATCCCTAGCATCCCTGCCCCTCTTGAATCTCCCTGTCGGAGCTGCGATCCTGCAGGACCTCCTCTCCCCTCCAAAAGCCCAGGGCAGAGGGGAGGGGGGGAATCCTAGAACCGTCGGGTTGGAAATCGCAAAAACTTGGGGTTCCCTTACTGGAAAGGTTTCCCGACTTTGTCCCGATCTGGTCCTGCAGGCTCAGCGTCGGTCTGGTTCAAACAAGAAAGCACAGCCAGGTTAGAGAAAACCCTTCAAGTAGGCCTTTTGGGATTTCTGTAATGGAAGGGAGCCCTAGAGGTTCTCTAGTCCACCCCCCCGCAATGCAGGGGTCGCAGCTCCAAGATCCATGGCCGGTGGCCTCCCAAACTCTTTGCCCACCACCAAATCAGTCTCCCGCTAGAAGGGGAGCTGGGCTGGGTGAGGGCCCCCCTTGGAGCCTGATGGAGTTATCTTGTAATGACCCTGCAGGCACTGATCCCTAGAGCATCTCTTTGCCAAGGGAGGAGAGAGAGAGAGAGAGAGAGAGAGAGAGAGAGAGAGAGAGAGAGAGAGAGAGAGAGAGAGAGAGAGAGAGAGAGAGAGAGAGAGAGAGAGAGAGATGGCCGGGCGCCCCCCACCTAGGACTGTGGCTGTGTGGGGAGTGAATAGGCCCTGGAGGACACCCCTCACTGCCTGTCCTTCCCCCCCACCCCTCTTCCCGCCCCAGTTCTGCACCTCGCAGGGCCTGGACTACCTGGTGGGTCGCGTCTGGATCGGATTCTGGCTCATCCTGATTGTGCTGGTCATGGTGGCGTTTGAGGGCAGCTTCCTGGTGCGCTACGTCTCCCGCTTCACCCAGGAAATCTTCGCCTTCCTCATCTCCCTCATCTTCATCTACGAGACCTTCTTCAAGCTCATCAAGGTCAGTGGCGGACCCACATTTGGGGGCCCTGAAGCTCCAAGCATATGGGGAGGGGGGCTGCTCAACCGGCAGTGAGGTCTGGGTAGCCCCTGCGACCTTCTTCCACGACAGATCAGCCCAACGGCACGACTTCTGTGCCACCAACTCTCAAACTTTGGGGCAGTTGAAATATCCAGAAATCCACTAAATCAGGCATCCCCAAACTTCGGCCCTCCAGATGTTTTGGCCTACAACTCCCATGATCCCTAGCTAACAGGACCAGTGGTCGGGGAAGATGGGAATTGTAGTCCAAAACATCTGGAGGGCCGAAGTTTGGGGATGCTTGCACTCAATTCATAGACAACAGCTCAGTCGGTAGAGCGTGAGACTCGGGGTCTTGGGTTCGAGAGGGTCATCTCGTCCAGCCCTCCGCAATACAGGAATCTTTTGCCTAGCGCGGGGCTCGAACACAGGACCCTGAGATTACAAGTCTCATACTCTGCCGGCGGAGCTATCAGGAGGGCAAATAAGCTCTTGTTTTTATTATGCTTTTTGTACCTTTATGCTGTGTTTGGCCATGAGATCTTTGGATGAAGGGTGGTATACAAATCTGAATAATATTCATAATAATAATAAAGGGGTATTGGGTGCCCCCTTCCTTTCTTTCATAGGGTGGGGCGTGCAGGATTTTGGGGTGCAGCCCTTTGCTGTGTTTTTGCCAGGTGTTAGGGGTGTTAGGGGAGGGGCAGAGCCTCTGGTGGGGGACACATCCTGCTCCTTTGGGATCGTTCGTCCACCTTTGGTCCCCACCCAGCTCTCACCTGGGGCGCCTAGAAGCTGTTGGCAGGGGACAGCGGCCCCATGCCCAGGAAATGCCTTCGACTGGCCGGCTCAACCAGGTGAGGGGAGCGAGACCAAGAAGGGAAGTCAGGGGTGGGCGGGGGCTCACCCACCTTGAGAGGGAGCCCCTAGAGGAGAAGGAAGACTCTGACCCTCCACCACCTCTGCCTTGTGGGGTATATTTGGGAGAAGAAAAGGCTTGGGAGCAAACCCCACACAAATCTGAAGCCCCCAAGACGGTCGGGTGGCGCCTTGTCCGCCTCCTTCCGGCAACTCCTGCAGCCAGGCGGGGGCCAGGCCCCCAGCTCTGCTTTCCTTTGGGCTGAGAAAGGGGGTCTGGTGGTCAGATTTTACCTACTATTTTTGTCGCCTTTACATCATTCACATAACAAAGAATAAAAATGATGGTACTGTATCCTCATAACCCCCCAACTTCCCTCAACTTCCTCTTCTAGTTTTTTGCTAAAAGATTTCTGCTGCATATTTTGTTATTCATAATTTGGAGTCTAATACTGTATGTTTATTGTTGCTTTCTTGTTTTGAGTTCAATGTTGTATTTTCTACGTTTGTTTTGGTAATGGTAAATGAGGAATCAAAACCTGCTAATGAGTCCATCTCTCTACATTGTTTCTGTAGGTATAACATAAATGGTTGCCAGTCTTTCTTAAAGTCTCTGTTGTCCTTCTCTCGTAGTCTTGCAGTTGATTTTGCCATTTCAACGTATTCCATCCATTTTTCTTGCCATTGTATTTCTTCACTTTTCCATCTTTGGGCTAACAGCATCCTAACCTTCTTGCATACATAAAACGTTTTTTCTTCTCTTTTGGCAATTCTTGATCTGAAATGCCTAGTAAAAAAGCTGCTGGTCTTTTTTATAAAAAAAGCTATCTTAAACATTTTTTTCATTTCATTATAAATAATTTCCCAATAGTTTTTGATTATTTTACAATCCCACCACACTCTTTACATTTCCAACACTTGTTGGAGCCTGTTCCATACATTTTTGCCATTTTCATATAGTTCTCTTTTAACAATGTGCAGTGAATTTTAAGTTCACTTTCCATCATTTCCCCCAGTCTTCCATTTGTATATTATGCCCTATATCTTGTGCCCCGGAGAGTTCGTTTTGGCAGCACTTTGAATTCACCCCCAGAGGCGCCTTCGATTGTCTCTCGAGGTAGACGGATGCCGCCACTGCCAGCAATACACTCTCAGCAGAAAACCAGATTTAAAGCATTACTGTATGTGAAACAATATAAAAGCCAAGCAAGCAAGGATAAGGGATTCCTTCCTTGCAAGAAACAAACAGGAAAGGTTTTGTCTCTGGGCAGATCTTCCAGGAGCACCCGCTCAACAGCTGCACAAAAGCCAACGGCACTGGCGACATCAGCCTGGACGGCAATACCACCCTGGTCTTGGGCAACGGGACGTCCGTCCGCTCCGCTGCCAAAGTGACCGGCCAGCCCAACACGGCCCTCCTCTCGCTAGTCCTCATGGCCGGCACCTTCTTCATCGCCTTCTTCCTGCGCAAGTTTAAGAACAGCCGCTTCTTCCCCGGACGGGTGCGTGGCCTGGGGGGGGGGAATCAGGGAAGAATTGGGCGGTTGCGTCTCTCCCCACTCTGCCATTCTGTGATATGTTCATATTAAAACCTTTTAAAATTGTGATTATATATTTTTGTGTTGGATCGTATTGTTACGCTGTACGTTTTGGGGTCTCTTCAGCTCGTCAAGCACTTTGCGTGCAGCAATAGAGAAAGGTGGGATTCAAATTAAAAATGACATGGAGGGGTGGCGAGGGGCCAGAGGCCTCCTGGGCGGATGGCAGGAGGGTCTTGGGGGCACTCTGCACACCCTCAGAGGCCCCTTGCCTTAAAGCCACATGCTCAGCAAGGGAGTCCTGCCACCAGAAATGGCTCTTGAAGGCCAGGGCTGGGAGTCCCGGCACTGAGCGAGTCTCTCCCTCTTTCTCTCTGGGCAGGTCCGGCGTGTGATTGGAGATTTCGGGGTGCCCATCGCTATCCTCATCATGGTGCTGGTAGACTACAGCATCCAGGACACCTACACACAGGTGAGCTGGCAGGTGGGCTCAGCGCCCCAAAGAATCCTGGAACGGAGGAGGCAGGCAGTGCTGTGCAGTGGTTACAGTGCTGGACTGGAACTTGGCAGAAACAGTTAACAATATGAATACCAATAACAACAAAAACAACAACAACAATTTAATTATTTGCTGGTATCTTGAGAGTTCCTTTTATTGTCCATTATTACATCCTAGTGGATTATTGTAGGGTTGACGTATGGAAGCCTAGATTGTTGGATCTTAGCAACCTCCTTCCTTGGAGGTTTTTAAGCAGAGGTGGCCTGGCTATCTCCGTTAGTGGACATTCCTGCATTGCAGGGGGTTGGACTAGATGACCGTTGGGGGTCCCTTCTGCCCTTTTCCTCCCTGGAACCCCTTCTATGATTCTCCTCCCTCTCTCGCTCACCTGCTGCCCACCCCTCTCTCCTCCTCCCCCACAGAAACTTTCTGTGCCCCACGGCTTCTCGGTCACGGACCCCCAGAAGCGAGGCTGGGTGATCAACCCCCTGGGCGAGACTCAGGCCTTCCCCATCTGGATGATGGTGGCCAGTGTCCTGCCGGCCGTCCTGGTCTTCATCCTCATCTTCATGGAGACACAAATCACGACGTGAGTCCCGCCAAGGACGCCCTGGGTCTGTCCCAAGTGGAACCCTTTGGCCGGGGGGGGGGGAGCCTCTCTGAGAGCCAGGAGAGGGCACCCCCCACCCGGTCGCTGGGGAGCTGGGTGGGTGGGCCAAGGGGTTCCAGGGGGGACCAGTTCCTTTATTATTATTATTTATTTCATGTAATAAATTTATTTATTTGGTTTTCAATTGTCAATTTTGCAATCACCAACATACAACATAAAAGCAATATTCCAAGGAATCCCCTGGACTTCTCCCCTTAGTGGGTCCTATTCTTATTCATTTCCTCTTGCATCTTTTATAACAGTCCAAATTTTTTACTTCTCCATTATGTTCAAAGTTCATCATTAAACTACCATTGTTCTTCCCACCCTGCTAACTGTTTACAATGGTTTTCAAGGTAAAATATAATTTCCCCCCATTCCTTATTAAAATTTTGATCTTCCTCGTTTTGGCATAATCCACCCACTTGGTCTGCCATTCTTCTCTGGTGGGGACTTTTTATCTTCTTTCCATCTCTGGGTCAGTAACATCCACGCAGCCATGGGATTTTCTGCTCCCTTGGGATTTTGGCACCTAGAAGGAAGGCTTTGGGTGATTCTGAACATATTTTTTTTCCAATTCATTCTATATCCTTTCCTAACCGCCTTGTCCGCTTCTGCCTCCCTCCCCAGGCTGATCATCAGCAAGAAGGAGCGGAAGCTACAGAAGGGCTCCGGCTTCCACCTGGACCTGCTCCTCATTGTGGCCATGGGGGGCTTCTGCGCCCTCTTTGGGCTGCCCTGGCTGGCAGCTGCCACCGTGCGCTCCGTCACCCACGCCAACGCCCTCACGGTCATGAGCAAGGCCGTGGCCCCCGGGGACAAGCCCAAGATCCAGGAGGTCAAGGAGCAGCGCGTCACCGGGCTGGTGGTGGCCGTGCTCGTGGGTGAGTCCTCGGCCGGGGAAGGGTGCCCCCCCCCGCAACACACACAAGGGGCCGCTCAGGCTAGCCCACCTCCTCGCAGGGGGGGTGCGGGGATTCGATGAGGAAGAGAACCAGGAAAAGGCGGGAGGTAATGGAAGACTTCCTTGCTTTTGTGTGTGGGGGGGGAGTCTTAAGGACCAGGAGTGCCCCCCTGGGCATGGAGGACCCTGAGGGGGACCCTGAAGGAGTATCTCCACCCCTATCACTCTGCCCGGACACTGAGGTCCAGCTCCGAGGGCCTTCTGGCGGTTCCCTCCCTCCGAGAAGCCAAGTTACAGGGAACCAGGCAGAGGGCCTTCTTGGTAGTGGCACCCGCCCTGTAGAACGCCCTCCCGTCAGATGTCAAGGAAATAAACAGCTATCTGACTTTTAGAAGACATCTGAAGGCAGCCCTGTTTAGGGAAGCTTTTAATGTTTTATAGATTATTGTATTTTAATATTCTGTTGGAAGCCACCCAGAGTGGCTGGGGAAACCCAGCCAGATGGATGGGGTATAAATAATAATTATTATTATTATTATTATTATTATTATTATTATTATTATTATTATTATTATTATTATTATTATTATGGTGGAACTCCTGCATTGCAGCTGAGCAGGGGGCAGACTTAGGCAGCCACGTGGCCCCAGACTGCAGCTCATTTCAACATTGCAATATCTCACCGAACCGTGATGTTCAGCTGGCGATATACCACAATGTTGAAAACCTGACCTCACCCAGCCCTCAGCCCCATGCCAGATCTGTATGCCCCCCCCCGCCTAATCTCTGTGATTGCTCCCTCCCTCAGCCCCATGCCTGATCTCCAATTTCAGACATATATTGGAATATCCCAGTGTTTATCTGCTGATACACCACTACGCTGAAAATCAGATATTGCTCAGTCCTAGTCTGTTCACTAGTATACCTAAAATCCTTTACATATAGGGCTATCCCACATTTTGTTCCAAAAATTGCTTTGCGGAGGCAACTCCCATAGAGTTATCTCAATTTTCAAAAGTAGGGGTTCCATGGCTTGGCTTTGGAGAAATAGGGAGTCCTCAGTAATCAGTTAATTGGGAACTACTGATCTAGACACAGGGGGAAAACGCTATAAATAAGAACAGAATAACAATAGGAAAAAATCTCTATGGAAAACCATGTTTTAAAATTTCCTGCTCTCTTGCGCCATCTGGTGTTTCATTTTTATAGTGCATTCAAATGGCTATTTCTTTACTAATGCAGCTGAGTCCTAAAAGTTAACCCTTACAATTCCATATACATGGCTAGGTATTGATTTTATTATCCAAATACGTACGTGTTTATTTTTAAATGACTGTGGGGGCACAGGAGGAGGAGGAGGAGGAGACAGACCCTCTGTACCATTCCTGGGTTTGGGGTCTGGCAGAACTCCTGCTGAGCAGCCCTGTCCCCTTCTCCCTCTCCCTCTCCAGGCCTGTCGATTGTGATTGGCGACCTTCTGCGCAAGATCCCCCTGGCCGTCCTCTTTGGGATCTTCCTCTACATGGGCGTCACCTCTCTGAACGGGATCCAGTTCTACGAGCGACTCCACCTGCTGCTCATGCCCCCCAAGCACCACCCAGATGTCACCTATGTCAAAAAGGTCAGAAGGGAGGGCCCTGGCCTGGGATTTGGGGTGAGGGGCAGACGGGTCTCCCATGGCCCCTACAGGAAAAAGCATGGGGGTCCGGGGAGAGGCCCCGGGGGAGGGCTGCTAGCTGTGGGGCTCTTTGCACCCACTGAGCCCCATTTCCCCAGAGTCCACAGGGAGGGTCTCCAGCCCATCAGGAGAGAAGTCACCCTCTAAAAAGAGGATCCTGGGCTTGGGGGGGGGTCTTTCTGCCCCTGGCAGCCAGGAGGGCCACTAGAAGCAACTTCAGTCCACATTGCTTTTTTAAAAATGGGTCCAGTAGACCCAGTTTGAGGTGCCTGACTGAAACGGATTAATTTCTGGCAGCATCTATTTCAACAATGCTGAAGTTTGAGAATCTGGCCGTTCTGCTGAAGAGCGCTCAAATTCTTCCCGCATTGTTTCCAGAAAGCGCCATGGGCAGGAAGCTCTCGGGATGTGAATGTGTGGCTCAAAAATGAATCACAGGATTGTAGGACGGTTGAGTAGGGGGGACCCCCAAGGGTCATCCAGCCCAACCCCTTGCAAGGCAGCGATCTTTGGCCCAAGGTGGGGCCCAAAAACTATCACCTGCCAGGCATTTGTATTCATCAAAATCTGAGATGTGGCAGTTAATTTTTTTAACGTGGGGATCTGCCATTGGGAAAACCCCATTGAAAAGAGAACAGGGGTGATCCGGACCACGTTGCTGGTTGCGATGGGACCCCCATAACAGTTTGAGCCTCAAATGGCGTAGGTCTGGGCCCCCTTCTCCTGGGACCAGTGGGGCAAGCTCGTCCTCTGGGGTGGGAAGGCAGAGGGCGATTCTGACCTCGGTTGTGGGGTGGGGGTCTTCCCTGGAGCTGCGCTGTAACCGGGGGTTGGGCCGGATGACCTCCCGGGGCCCCCTTTCCGACGCTGCGCTTGTGACCCCGCAGGTGCGGACCCTGAGGATGCACCTCTTCACGCTCCTGCAGCTGGCCTGCCTGGCGGTGCTGTGGGCCGTCATGTCCACGGTGGCCTCGCTGGCCTTCCCCTTCATCCTCATCCTGACGGTCCCCCTCCGCATGTGCCTGCTCAGCCGCATCTTCACCGAGAGGGAGATGAAGTGTGTAAGTGGCCAACGCAGAGGAGGCCCCGCCGGGCACAGCGCCCTCCCATGGCAGGGGGCAAGCTGGCCAAGCGGGCCCCTCCGCTTCCAGGGAGGGGGGTGGCAGGGGGGGCAGAAGCAGCACCTTCCTCCTCCTTTTCCTCCCGCTGTCCCTGAGTCCCCCCTCTCTTCTGCCCCACAGCTGGACGCAGACGAGGCCGAGCCCATCCTGGACGAGAGGGAAGGGGTGGACGAGTACAACGAGATGCCCATGCCCGTGTGAGGTGGGCAGGATGGGCGGAGACCCGCAGGGCAGCAGCCGGAAAGGGTCCTGGAGATGGCACCCCCCAGTGCCTTGACCACCCACCCCCCACCCCCAGTGCCTTCTTGCCCGCATCCCTCAGCTGCCTCTGGGGGGGCGCTCAGCACACTCACAACACCCCTGAGGCACCCTCCACACCCCTTTGCTTCCTTGTGCCTGCCTTAGAGGGGGGGGCGTGCCCCACCCTCGCCCCCAAAGACAATCACCCTCCAGCCCCGTCGAATCTCAGCACGGCTTTCTTAAGGCAGGGCGTCCGGCAAGGGCCGTGGGGCTGGGGCTCTCCCCTCCCTGGGAGCCTCTCCAAGCGGCGCAGCCACCCCAGCCGTGCCCAGCCAAAGGCCAAGGAAGAGGTGCCCCCAGGAAAGCGGGGCTGGGCACCCCCCCCCCAGGAGGAAGTGAGTGGGGCAGGTCCATAGGGCCGCGCTGGAGGCAGGACAATGCGTTGTGGGGAGGCTGGGGGGCGGCGGCGGAAGGGAGCCCTCTGCCCCATTCCTTGCTGAACGATGGAATCAAATAAAGCAAGAGAAGGAAGTCGGTCTGGACTTTTCGCCTCTTTATTATTATTATTATTTTTCTTTTATTATTGCAAAGAAAAACCCTCTCTTGCACCTCGAATGAATCCCTCCGAGGGATGCCCTGGGGGAAGGTGTGCTCTGCAAAAAAAAAGACACACCCCATCCCCACATGGGCCCGCTGTCCAGTGACCCACACCTGCTTCAGAATCGCAGCGCCTTCAGCTTCTGTCTCAGGTAGAGCTTGGTCTCCTCGACGCCCCTCAGTTTCTCCAGCTCCTGGTAGGGCAGCTGCAGAGCAGAAGAGCAGAGGAAGAGCCTGTTGGCCAAATGACCCCTGGGCGTCCAGATAGGCTGCTCCTGTTCCTGTAGGCTCCATGCGGGCATCGGAAGACCCTGGCTGCGGGAGCTGGCCCATGGGGATCCTTCCAGACAGCACAGCCGGCAAATGCTGCCGGGGAGCGGAAATGCAAGCCCCCCCCCCTCCGGCCCAGCCCATCAGGAAGTGTGGGGGGGACGGGGAGTCTCGCTTACCTGCACCAGGCGGTAGCCCAACAGGCGGAGATGGCGGCTGCGCATGGCCCGAGAGCCCACCAGGACCGAGGAGCTGTGGCAGTAATGCCATTGGTCGTGGACAGACAGCACCACCCTGGGGGGAGGAAACGGGGTGCTGGCATCAAAGGGTGGGTGTGCCCCCCCCCCCCAGTTAGAGCCCCAGAAAAAAACGCTGCAAGTTCTGGAGGATGTGGCAGCCTCCCCTGCTCAGAAACAGGGCAGGCCCCCTCCCCAGACGCAAGAAGGTGGGGGAGAGCACCTGCAGGCTCAGCCCCCCCCCCCCAGCACAGCCCCCTCCAGAGGCAGCAAAGCCAAAAGGCTACCAAGGGGTCTGGAGGCGTCTGGCTTGGCTCCTCTGCGCCCCCAAACGGCTGCCCCTTCCGCAAACAGGCTCCAACCCCTTCCCTCCCCATAACACCCCCTCCAGGAACCCCCCAGGCTTTGGATTCCTGGCCCAGCTGAGCCCCGACATGTTCTGACCATAGGCTGTGAGCCCCCGGCAGAAGAGGCTAGCCGCTGCCTTGCTCTGCAAAGGAGGGGGGAGGCAAGGGCAGGCAGCCTGCAAACTGAGCCAGCTCTGGGCCCTTTGCTGGGCCAGGAAGGAGTAGTTGGAAGGGACCCCAAGGGGCCATCTAGTCCAACCCGCTGCAATGCAGGAACGGCAAAGCACCAGGCCCCCCCACCCCCAAGATTGTGGCCACAGGTCAGAGGTGTCTCCCCCCCCCACATTCATGGGGCAGGTACCTGTGGACCTCCTCCTTCTCCTGTGGACCCCCCTGCGCTGTGCCTTTGGTGCTGGGCGCCTGGGGGGAGAAGTGCCCCCCTTCGTCCGCTGGGGGGAGGCAGGGGGGCTGCTCAGTCTCTGGTTCCTGCTTAGTCTCTGGCCGGCAGGCGGGGAAGAAGAAGTGGGTCCCGTTGCTGCTGCAGGGGGGGCCTGCTGAGGAGGGGTCCGTCCGTGGGGGGCTGCTCAGGGAGGGAGTCCCTGGCGAGGGCCCCCGGCTGGGGCCACAGAAGCCGTCCGGGGGCAGCAGAGACCCTGCCGTCGACTCCAGCCCCAAAGATGCCGAGTTCTGCGTGCCAGAGGCGGGGGCAGCACCCTTGGGAGAGCTGTGGGTGCCCCCCAGGGGGAGGACTTCGCCGGAAGGGGTGACCCAGAGCAGGAAGTCTGCGGAGAAAGAGGGTTTGAGACAAAGGAAGAAGTGGGGTTGCTTGGTGGCCAAAGACACTTTGCACGGGCTCAGGAGCACTCTTTTCCCCAGGGAGCCTGCAGTTACTGGGGGGGGGGGGCACGATCCACTGCATGTGACATGTCAAAGGACCAAGAAGTTTGGAGTTTGGAAAGGCTTGGAGGTGAGCGGGAGATGAAAGCAAGTTTTCCCAAATTATTAAGAAAGGAAAAATCCCCAAAGCCTTTTTCATCCCCAACAGCCCAAAGTAGCTGAACTGGAGCGTTTCATTGGGGCAGGAGGAACGATTCATAGAATCATAAAATGGCCGATTGGAAGGGACCCCAGGGGGGATCCAGTCCAACCCCCGAATCCAAGGATGCTATAGAACACGCACTCCAAGTGTGGAAGTTGTTGCTGTTGAAATCTTTGCAAATATTGAAAAGATGAGGCAACCTAATGGGCTCCATCGATAAAAACTTGAAGTGTGAAGAAGCAAAGGGGCTGTTGAAACAGACAGAATTTGGCGTGGAAAATTCAATGTGGCCCCAAAACTGCAACTGGATCCATTTGTGATCTTTTACGGTCGGTTTTTAAAATGGAAAATTGTTCACCCGCCTTTGCCTCTTGAATGCCAGAGAAGTTGGAGGGAGACCTTTTCATGCCTCGACCAAGAGCTTCCAGCTCCCCAACACACACACACAGAGGGAACCTTTCTGAGAATCCAAGGATCAGAGCGTTGGAAGAGACCCCCTGGGTCATCTAGTCCAACCCCCGGGCAGGCAGGAATCGCCCAAAAGAGCGTCCCTGGCGGAAGGTGAACCTCGGCTCCGATACACCCAAGGAAGCCAGGGACCTGGAGGCCGAAGCTGAGCCCCCTTGGGGGGCCCTTCCCCACCCCACAGGCCCCACAGGATGGGGCCCCGACTCACCTAGGCAATACCCGGGGGGCACCACCTCGTCCTGCCGGAAACACCCCCTGCCCACCAGCTGGCAGAGAGCTTCTCCCACCAGGCCTTTGTAGCTGAGGAGCAAAGAGCGGGGGTCAGTGTGGCAAAGGCCCCCCCGTCCCCCAAAAGACACATGGCAGCTCAGCGCCTCTTCCCCTCCTAGCCCGGGGGGGGGGTCTTTCTCCCCCAATTATTGTATGCAAATCATCCCACTCACCCACCCCGAGGTTATACATTCCCCTCTCCAAAAAAGGACTGATTCATTCATGCAACTGTCCCACCAAGTCCATGGGCATTTCCTAGCAGAGATGGATGGGACCCCAGAGGGTCATCCAGCCCACCCCCTGGCAAGCCCAGCCCCATCCCACCTGGCAAACCTCAGACCTCTGACCTGTACTTGCGGTTGGCCTCATCTGCGGTGAGCGCCCCTTCGAACATGCGCACGCAGTACTGGGGGGGCAGGCGGGGTCCGTGGTACTCTGGGACCTCCAGCGCCACAGCCGCGTCCAAGAGGGAGAGGTAGCGTAGCACAATCCGCCCGCAGGGGCTGCCTGGGGGGGAGAAGGGGAGCTGCCCCTCATTTGCTGCTCAAAGCGGGGGGGCCCAAAGAACAGCAGCCCCGCAAAACCATGGACCTCCCAGTCTCAGGCACACGGAATGGCAGAACTGAAGCATAGGAGGGAGGGAGGGAGGGAGGGAAGGGACCCCGCGGTCATCCAGCCCCCCCCCGCCAGGCGGGCACCTACTGGTGACGTTGGCCAGGAAGGCGGGAGAGAAGACTTGGCGCAGGAGGGCGGGAGGGAAATGGCAGAGTTGCACCAAGGACATGAGGACGTTGAGGGCGGCCAGGGGGGAGACGCCCGGCTTCTGCAGAGCTGCCTCCAGGCGGGGGAAGAGGTCAGCGTGGTTGGACGGGCGGAAGTTCAATCGGCTGAAGGGGAAGACCAGCTTCTGGATCATCTGCAGGAGGAGAGTCCTGGGGGTCAGACTCTCTGCCCTGCCCCCCCCAATGTGCCCCTTCCCCAAGCCCCAGGGAGGCTGGACTTCGACGCACACTTCCTTCCCAGGGAGCGGGTCCTGGTGGGTTCAGCAGATCACACGGGAAGGGGACCTGCGCTGGTGGGGCTTCCAGACCCCCAAGAGCCTCAGACCACCCAGGCCATCCGAGGGCAGCCTCAGAGAGGTGGGCCGCTCCAGGGATCAGGGGAAACCCCAACAGCTAAACTGTGGAACTCCCTGCCACTGGATGAGCAGCCGAGATCACAAACAAGCCACCCTGAGATCTTCGGATGAAGAGCAGCATATCAATTTAATAAAGAATAATAACAATGCAGTGGACCCTCTGGATACGAATTTAATTCATTCTGTCGGTATGTGTGCACCCCGAAAAATCCAGAGGCACCGCTTCTGCGCATGCACAAGCAGTGAAACCCAGAGAAATACTTCCGGGTTTGCCACTGTCACAAGTTTATGTTACTCAAGAGTAACGTAACCCAAGGGTCTACTGCAGGTATAGGCAACCTTGGCTCTCCAGATGTTTTGGAACTACAACTCCCATGATCCCTGACCACTGGCCCTGTTAGCTATGGATCATGGGAGTTGTAGTTCCAAAACATCTGGAGAGCCAAGGTTGCCTATGCCTGGTCTACTGTATCCTCTCATTCAGTGTGGAGGGAAACTTACCGTAAGACAGTACATTCCCACCGGAGCAGTACCTATTTATCTACTTGTACTTGACATGCTTTCGAACTCGCTCCCTCCAAAACCCGCAGCAGCAAGCAAGCTAGGCTGGGCAAGTGGGTGCCAGCAGGCTGCTCCCTCTCTCTTGGCGCCCTCCCCAGAAGAAACGGGGCAGGGGGCACTGGGTGGCCTGCCAGACGTTGCCGGACGAGGCTGTCCGTCCTCCTTGACCTCTGAGTAGGGGCACCCCAAACAGGAAGGCTCCCTGCACCCGAAGCTCACCTTGCTATCCAACTGCTGTACCCTCTCCAGCAGGAAGGTGGCGATGGCATCCAGCAGGCAAGGCTCCCTCAGGCGGTGGCGGGCCAAGTATTTGGCAACCATGGCCATGGTGGGAGGGGTCAAGCCCCCCGCCTTGCCAGGGAACCAATCTGCGGAGGGAAAGAGGATCTCAGCAGGCCCCCCAAATAAACAGCGTGGCCCCTGGAGGCGGTGGGACAGGCTTCCTTGGAAGGCGGTGAATTGTAGAGCTGGAAGGGACCACCAGGGTCATCTAGTCCAACCCCCAGTTGCCTGACATGGCGTTTGAACCCACCACCCTGAGATTAAGAGTCTTGTGCTCCGCCGACTGAGCTATCCCAGGGACATGTCCCAGGTCGCACCCCATGAGCTTCATGGCGCGGAGGCAGGATTCGAACCCTGGTATCCCAGGTCTTAGTCCACGACTCTAAACCCTACACCATACTGTCTCTCCTGCTGCTTTCCTCAGAGCCCTTCTCTGCCCTTGGCCTCCCCTCTGTTCACTCGCTCCAACCGAGGTGCGGCCAAAGTCCTCCCTGGGGGGCACTGGGGTTCTGGGGTGCCCCTTAGGGAAAAAACTCTTCCACCCTCCACAGGGATAACTCAGGAGAGTGGACACATAGTCCTACAGATACAACCGGCCCTTTGAGGGTGACCAAACTGCTGATGCGGCCCCCGATGAATTTGAGTTTGACACCCCTGGCTCAGGTGGTAGAGAATAAGACACTTGATCTCAGGGTCATGGGTTCGAATACCGCTTTGGGCAAAAGACCCTCGGGGTCCCTCCTAGCTGTATCATTATGGGATTATATAATAATAATAATAATAATAATAATAATAATAATAATAATAATAATAAATTTTTATTTATACCCCGCCCTCAAAAACCGGGCTCAGGGCGGCTGACACCAACAGAACCACAATAAAACATAAAAACAATTAATTAAAATACAGATTAAAATACAGTATTAAAATTTAAAGTGCAGCCTCATTTCAAGTAGGCCATAAATCCAAGCCATGAGGGAGAAAAACACAGGGGTCAAGCTGAGTCTAACCCAAAGGCCAGGCGGAACAGCTCTGTCTTGCAGGCCCTGCGGAAAGATGACAAATCCCGCAGGGCCCTGGTCTCCTGGGAAAGAGCGTTCCACCAGGTTGGGGCCAGTACTGAAAAGGCCCTGGCTCTAGTACAGGCCAATCTAGCCATCTTATGACTCGGGATCTCCAGAATATTATTATTTGTGGACCTTAAGGTCCTCCGCGGGGCATACCAGGAGAGGCGGTCCCGTAGGTACGAGGGTCCCAAGTCGCATAGGGCTTTAAAGGTCAAAACCAGCACCTTAAACCTGATCCTGTACTCCACCGGGAGCCAGTGCAGCTGGTAAAGCACTGGATGAATGTGATCCCGCGGCCGGGACCCTGTAAGGAGCCTCGCTGCGGCATTCTGCACCTGCTGGAGTTTCTGGGTCAGCTTTAAGGGCAACCCTGCGTAGAGCGAGTTACAATAGTCAAGCCTGGAGGTGATCGTCGCATGGATCACTGTGGCCAGATCGGGGCGAGAGAGGTAAGGGACCAACTGCTTGATGCGGCGGAGATGGAAAAATGCCACCTTTCCTGTGGATGCAACCTGCGCCTCCATGGAAAGGGAGGCGTCAAAGGTTACACCCAAACTCTTGACAGAAGGCGCTGGTACCGATTGAGCCCCTGCAAAAGATGGGAGTTGGCCCCCCAACCCCATGTCGCCCCGACCCAGCCAGAGGACCTCTGTCTTCGAAGGATTTAGCTTCAGTCGGCTCCCACGTAGCCATCCAGCCACAGCTTCCAAGCACCTGGTCAGTGTGTCCGGGGCCGAGGCAGGGCAGCCGTCCATCAACAGATAGATCTGGGTGTCATCAGCATATTGATGACAACCCAGCCCAAAACTCCGGACAATCTGGGCAAGGGGGCGCATAAAGATATTAAAAAGCATTGGGGAAAGGATTGCGCCTTGCGGGACTCCACACACCAAGGGGTGCCGCGGCGACAACTCCCTCCCCAGCGCCACTCTCTGTCCCCGACCTGAGATGAAGGAACGCAGCCATTGTTGGACTGTGCCCTGAATCCCCACGTCGGCAAGGCGGTGGTCTAAAAGTTCATGATCGACCATATCGAAGGCTGCTGACAGGTCTAAAAGAATCAGCAGTCCCGACCCACCTCGATCCAGCTGTCTACGGAGATCATCTGTTAGGGCGACCAGAGCTGTCTCGGTCCCATGACCAGGGCGAAAGCCGGACTGAAATGGATCTAGAGCCAATGTTTCATCCAGAAACCTACCAAGCTGTTCGGCAACCACTCTCTCAATTATCTTACCCAGGTACGGAAGATTCGAAACCGGGCGATAATTGGATAGATCTAAAGGATCTAGGGATGTTTTCTTTAAGAGTGGACGCACCACTGCCTCCTTCAACTCCTCTGGGAAAGTCCCTGTGCCCAGGGACAAGTTGATGATCTCACCCAGGGGGGCCCGTACCTCATCTGGACACGCTCTAATCAGCCAAGACGGGCACGGGTCCAGGGAGCAAGTGGTGGGCCTGCCAGCCCGGAGGAATCTGTCTACATCGGCAGGGAGTATCTGATCGAATTGGTCCAATACTGAACTCGAAGACAGTCGAGGGGCCTCCAGTTCCGTTATTGTATCCAAATTGGCAGGGAGGTCACGGCGGAGTGTCAAGACTTTCTCCGCAAAAAAGCTCACAAATGCCTCACAGCTATGGGTCAAATTCGTATTTAAATATGAAGTGGTTCGATAAAAGGCTCTGGTGCGCCCTCTACTGGCTGAACTGCAAATCCTGGAATGAAGTGTGCGGGGGGGGGGGAGCTCTTTGCGCAGCAGCAGCCCCGGGGGGGGGGGCACCGAGACGCCCACAGCACTCTCTGTGCCCAAGAGCCCCCCCCCCGACACACCCACGTTTGCACCCACAGCTACGGATCTCAATTTCGACCACTCGGTGAGGAACTGTTTTAGCTGCTCTAACAAGGCCATCTCTGGACCTTAAATTGAGGTCCATACAGCAAAAAATAATATTTACAATATACTAGACCCCATTACATTTGTTTTAAAAAGGGCTATAATGCATCTAACTGCCGGAGATGCAACAGGGACAATGCTTCTCTAAAACATATGTTTTTTTTCATTGTCTTGTATAGAAATATTTTTTGGCAGAAGGTAACTGAAAGCGTCGGCAGAACTGTATGTAACAGCCTTACATTTACAGAGCAAAATATCCTCTTGAATTATATACCCAGCACATGGAACCTTACAGAAGGACAGTACGAGGGGGACCCTCCATGCCCTGAACTTGGCAAAACGACGGATACTGATGAATTGGAAAAATAAAAATGTAGCTCCCTTCTATGACTTATATACGAACTCACAGCAGGCGAAACAACTAGCATATAATTGCAGGCTTAAAGGTAAAGGTAAAGGGACCCCTGACCATTAGGTCCAGTCGTGACCGACTCTGGGGTTGCGCGCTCATCTCGCATTATTGGCCGAGGGAGCCGGCGTATAGTTTCCAGGTCATGTGGCCAGCATGACAAAGCCGCTTCTGGCAAACCAGAGCAGCGCATGGAAACGCCGTTTAATTTTCCTATTTATCTACTTGCACTTTGACGTGCTTTCGAACTGCTAGGTTGGCAGGAGCTGGGACCGAGCAACGGGAGCTCACCCCGTTGCGGGGATTCAAACCGCCAACCTTCTGATCAGCAAGCCCTAGGCTCAGTGGTTTAATCCACAGCGCCACCTGGGTCCCAGGCTTACCATTGCAGGCTTACCATGAACAAATTCAATGATATTTGGAATCCATTCTTACAAAAACTGTAATAGGTTAAGATCTGGTGAAGTATAATAACCACCTTGTAAAATATCCAGTTTGGGGTTTTCCCCCCCCCTTTATTTCCCCTTCTACACGGGTTTAAAAAGGGGAAATAAATGTTTGCACCCACAGCTGACCCCCCTTTCAACCGTCTCTGGGCCACGGCCTCCCGCTTCCCCACACGCCCCCCCCCCCGGCACCCACCTGCCATGCTGCAAATGAAGTTCTCCCGCCGGTTCTGGTAGAAGATCCGGGATCCAAAGATGGCGCCCAGGGTGTCGCTGCCCCTGGCCTCGCGGGCGCAGAGACAGAGCGTCTCCTCCAGCAGCGCCAGCTCCTGCTCCTGCGCAACCTGCAGCTGGCGCAGCAAGTGACGCACCAGGCGCAGGAACTCGCGCTGCACCGGTGGGGTTTCTTCCTGCTGCTTCTGGGCCCGCAGGCGGTAGTAGGAGAGGAGCAGGAAGAGGGTCTGAAGGCGGCGCTGCTCCTCCGGGCGCGGCTCCGCGATGCCCTGGGTGGTGGCGGTAGCAGCAGCGTGGCTCAGTGGGTGGAGGCACATGGCGTTGCCGCTGACCGTCGAGGTGTCCCTCTGGCGGAGGCACTCCAGCCGCCTCTGGGCCTCATCCTGCAGCGCGAGGACCAGGCGGCTGTCACCAGGCAGGCCTGGGGCAGAGCAGGGGTTAGGGGGAGGCCATCCCACCGCTGCCGGCCCTGCGGGGCGGCCCTTGGGAAGCCAGAAGAGAAAAGCCTGGTCAACGCCAAGGACTGCCTTCGGCCCCTCCTGCCCACACACCGCCCCCCCCCAAAGCCCCCAGGACCCAGCAGTGTCCCAGGCGGTGGCAGAATGAGAACGGGGCCTTATCTGCAGTGGCTCCCCGTTTGTGCGATTCCCCCCCCCCCAGGCTCATCTGGCACCCGCATTATGTATCTTTAGTTGCCAGGACTAAAGCTGTTTAAACTACAGTCTTTCAAAACGGGAGAGATCTGTATTTTTGTGTTTTTATATTATAAACCGCCATGTAAGCTTTGGATGAAAGGCGACACATAAAGTTTAATAATAATAATAATAATAATAATAATAATAATAATAATAATACATTTTGGAACTACTGATAGGCAGGAGACTTTGCTGTGCTCTTTTTTTTTGGCACCTGCTGAAAACATAATCGGGCAAATCCTGCCCTGGTGCAAGTATTAATCTGTTTTTAATCATGGAAGGGACCCCTGGGTCATCTAGTCCAACCCCACACTGCAGGAATGTTTTGCTCAGTGTGGAGATCAAACCTACAACCCTGAGATTAAGAGTTTCTATCTCGACCAACGGAGCAATGCTTTGTTGAGGGCTGAGCTGTTATTTTAATGTTCCAAATTATTGTTTATTCTTCTCAGCGGCAATTTCGCTGCTTTGTCCTTTCTGCTAAAAAACCGCCTTGAGGTCCTTTCTCAATCAAGCAGCGTATAAATAAGTTTTTGGGATATATAAATCAGTCTCTCTGAGAGGCTCTGAGCTACTCAGCTGGCCCTGGCTTGGGGACCTGGGCGAGCATTGAGAGCCCGGGGGTTGGACTAGAAGAACTTTGGGGGTCCCTACCCACTCAACCATTCCCAGGTCCCTCCCTCCCCCCCCCCGTTCCCGGGTCTCACCCAGCGCAGCCGAGGCGTGGAGGCAGCGGACTAGGGTGGCGTCGTCAAACTGGGCGCAGCGCCTGGCGACGGCCCGGCTGAGGTGCTGGAAGTCCGGCTGGTGCAGGAGGGGCTGCAGACAGGGACCCCCCTTGCCCTGGGGGAGCAGGCGGCCCAGGTGGCCGAGGGCCAAGGCATAATGCGCCCCTGACACCTGGCCCGGGTTCTGCCACAGCCAGCGCAGGAGTTCGGGGACGCTGCGCGATCGCTCCAGCAGCCGCTTCAGGGCGAGAAAGGTGCTCCGCCTCTCCGGGGGGCAGGAGGAGGAAGGAGACCCCTTGGGGGCCGCAGAGGGATGCGGGGGGGCGGGTTCTGGTGGCGAGGCAGGGGGCTTGGCCCTCCCCAGGCAGAAGCTGCAGGTCGGGAGCAGGCCAGCTCCGCCCGGGTCAGGCCAGGGGGCCGAGGAGCCGGTGCCCCCCCTGCTCAGGGCCCGGAGGAGCGGCAGCATTGGGAGGAAATGTGGGGGGTTTGCGGCAACCCCAGACCTGCAGGAGAGAAGGGAGGCGGTGAGGTCCAGATCCAGCAGCCCCCAGCCCAGCCAACCCAGGCGGGGGCCACGCTGCAGCACTGTGCCCATAGGCATGGGGGTTGATGTTCACCTGTGGAACTCCCTCCCACAAGAGGCAGGGGGCCACCCACCTGGGAGGCGTTAAAAGAGGAGAGGGCCTTCTGGGTGGGGGCACCCGCCCTGTGGAACAGCCTCCCGTCAGATAGCCCCCCCACTTCCATTGGAACCACCCCCCCCCCCCGAGTCCATTCCCAGAACCCAAACCAATATTCATCCACCCCATGGGGTGAGAGCGCCTGCCTTTCTCTAGGCCAAGGTCCCTCCAGCCAGGGCCGGATGGAGTTTGGATGTGGCCCTCAGCTCCTGAAGGTAATGGGGCCCTTTCTATGTCCAGCTGTCCTTTGTCAACAACAAATGGTCACTGTTTTTTTGTCTTGAACAGATGCTATAGGGTCATTGGTGGACCTCATAGGTCCATACACAACACAAAACACTGTACTGTATGTCGGTTTTATTTTATGTGTTTTTTTATCTTCTATTTTGGAAATCCACATCCCATCCAGGTTGTTATACAGGTGAAACTCGGAAAATTGCATTTATTTCAGTAATGCAACTTAAAAGGTTGCAAGATATGTCGAGCCCTTAGGCCCTATTTGTTGTAATTGTAATTATTTGTCATTAGGCGGGTCAATTAGAAATGGAATGTAATTAATGAAATGTAATAGCAATGTTTATTTTTGTATTACTGTAACTATTTTGTATCATTGTAACTATTTGTTTTATTACTGTGGAATTTCCAAAAGAAAGCATTTGTAAAAATTAAAAGAAAAAGAAATAATAATAAGTTGCATTACTGAAATTAAATGCACTTTTCGACGATATTCTAATTTCCCGAGTTTCACCTGTACGCTGCCCTTTGCAGCCAGGAGGGCTTCCGGGCCGGGGGTTGGGCTAGATGACCGCGGGATCCCTTCTCTCTCTCCTGGGAGTTCGTCAGGCCATGGCGGCTTTCCCTGCCGCCTCCCCCTGTCCCGCCTCTCCCCCCTCGGCCTCACCTCGTTGCCGAACCCCGGAGCTGCACCGGTGCGACCTCCAAGAGCCCTCTCCGCCGCAGGCCACGCCCCTCATTTGCATGCGTCGTGGACGCCGCTCCGCCTCTTCCGGTTTCCGGTCGGGAGCGAGTGGGCGGTCCGCGGAGAAGAGCGAGCGGCAAAAGGAGGAGAAAGCTTCCGGGTACTCGCCGGGCTGTGATTGGGCGAAAAGAGAGGGGGCGTGGCCTGGAAGAGAGTGCTGCTCCTTCGCGCCGGGCGGAATCTGAGGGCGAAGGGGTACCCAGGGGCCATCCAGCGCAGCCCCCGGCAAGCGGGAAATGCAGAGAGAGATAGCATCTCCGGCTCTGGCTGGGACCAGAGGCGCCCCCGGGCGCCAGGCGGGGGAACTTAAGAGGTGTTGGGAAAGGTATCCTTCCAGTAGCACCTTAAAGACCAACTAAGTTTGTTATTGATATGAGCTTTCGTGTGCATGCACACTTCTTCAGGCATAATGAGATAAGAATCCAAGGTCTCTATTCAGACCAGGTCTCTCCATGGTTTTAAGTTTGGTAATTAAATCCACGAAGAGACCTGGTCTGAATAGAAACATTGAATTATTATCTCATCATACATGATAAAGCTATTTTTAGCCACCTCACCCCTTGCTTTTTCCTGCAAGACCAATTGCAGTCGTTAACAGTCATCCACAGGTTTACCACACCTGTCAGCCAGTCACCTATTCCCACCACCCTTCTGAGTAATACCCCTCCCCACCCGCTCACTATATATAAGGGTCTGGAGTGTATCTAAAGAAGTATGCATGCACACGAAAGCTCATACCAATGACAAACTTCCACTGTGGCAGACCAAATAGGAACACGGGTGGCACTGTGGGTTAAACCACTGAGCCTAGGGCTTGCCAATCAGAAGGTTGGCGGTTCGAATCCCCGCGACAGGTTGAGCTCCCGTTGCTCGGTCCCAGCTCCTGCCCACCTAGCAGTTCGAAAGCACGTCAAAATGCAAGTAGATAAATAGGTACCTCTACAGCGGGAAGGTAAACGGCATTTCCGTGAGCTGCTCTGGTTCGCCAGAAGCGGAGTTGTCATGCTGGCCACATGACCTGGAAGCTGTACACCGGCTCCCTCGGCCAGTAAAGAGAGATGAGCACCGCAACCCCAGAGTCGGTCACGACTGGACCTAATGGTCAGGGGTCCCTTTACCTTTACCTTACGGCAGACCAACACAGGTAAAGCTTGGAACAAAGTCACCAGGCTGCCTGCCCTCCCACCCCTGGAGCCCTTCTGTATCCTGCCTCTGACGGGATGCCCACTGCCGTAGCTGCTGACCCAGGAACCAGTGTGAGAAATGTGACTGGCACCAGATGCATTTTGCAACTGGCGCAGGTCCAGCTGTGACCACGTGTAGATCTCTGGGCACCAGGTGGGCAACCGGCATCTCCACCTGGCTGCTCAATCCAGCTTCCTGAAGCAGGTCAGCAGAAGGGCTTATTCATTGCATTTGTGCCCCACCTTCTTCTCCAAGGAGTCCACGGTTCGCCCCCTCCTCAGCAAATCCCTACAATGACCCTGTGAGGTAGGCTAAGAGGCTGCGACTGACTCCAAGGTCACCTGTTGAGATTCGGGACGGAGTGGGGATTTGAACCCTGATCTCCCAGATCCTGCTCCGACACTCTCACCACCGCCCCACACTGCCTTCCTGGAGTTCTTCTGCTATGGGGCAGCTCTATGAATGAAGTCGCTAAATAAATATGGGGAAAGCAAAATGTCGCTTAGAGAAGGCTTTGAAATATTCTCCTTGAAGCTTGCATTTGTTTCATTCTGGATTGCTTTATTTGATGTTTTAATGTGTTGTAAACTACTTGGGAGATTTTTTTAAATTTAAAATATAATTATATATTATATGATTAATTTTTGTTTGGGGGTGGGGTGGGAATTGGTGCCTAGATAGTCTTTTGTGGTAACCATGACCTGGTTCTCAGGTGATGAGCTTATGTATCTGATTTCATAACCCCCCAGCCACACACCACGAGAGAGACCACTTCCCATCCTTCACAGTTTTAATTTTAAAAGAAGCCATGGCCAGGCAGGCCCCCCACCCACCCGCTGATCTCAGCCCAGGCACACAGGGCCCCACCAGCCCCTCCCCCAGGACCCCTTCCCCACTTAGGCACCACAGGCGGCTCCTGCCCACCTCCCCGGCCCCCTCCAGTCCAGTCCCGCTCAGAGGTACATGCAAGGCGCCCACTGCAGCACATGGCACCCTGGGAGGCGCAAAGAGGAAGGGCAGGGAACACACATCCAGGCATCTCCGAGGCGGCAGTCAGGGAGCCTGCGAGGTCTCTGTCCGCCCAGGGGCCCTGCCCTCCCCTGGCAGGCTGGCGCGCAGAGTCCGGGCCTCGGCTGGGTGCTATCTGCGGTAGACGGCAAAGGCCACGAAGCTGAAGACCAGGGTGAGGCCCGCCAGGCAGGTGGTGGCCGTAGCCGTGAAGACATGGCGGTACTGGAGCTGGAAGTACCAGAGGGCGCCCAGCATCAGCACAAAGAGAGGCACCATCAGGCTGCCCACATTGAGGGCCGCCTGGGCGGCGTCCGCCGGGGCTCCATTGCCATGGGTGGGCGCAGGCAGCGGCCGGTTCTGCGAGATGTGGCAATGCACCACGCTGTTGTGGGCAAGGTGCAGGGCGGAGAGCGTCTGCGAGTCGTCCCGGAGGAGCTGGCCTTGGTAAATGAGGCGCACCAGTTGCTCCTGGCCTGGGAAGTGGGTCCTGTGGGGCGGAAGGAGAAGGAGAGAGGCTCATGTCCCTGGGCACGGGGTGAAGAAGGGAATCCTAGCCTGGTCAGGCTGGAAGGGACCCCCAAAAGCCGTCTGAGACCCCCCCCCAAGCGACGCCAAAGGGCAAAGCTCACCGGCAGAGCATCTGCCTCGCAAGCAGAAGGTCCCGGCTTCCCTCCCCACCGACAGCATCTCCAGGCTGCGGGGAAACCTTCCCGGAAATCCTAGAGGGCCACTGCTGCCAGCCAGTGTAGGCAATACTAAGTGAGTTGAAGCAATGGGTCAGACTCAGGACAAAGAAGCTGCCAAGACGGCTCAGTTTGGACAGCGGCAGCTGACACCCCAGGGACAGTGGGGAACGGTGCCCTGATAAGATGAACTCTGGATCTGCTGTAGGTATTTCTGCTAATTCAGGGTCCTTTTAATGAACTTTTCATAAACTGCATTTTAATTAACTGAATAGTTCATTACTGGAGGCGGGGGGAGGGAGTGTGTGTGTGTGTACGAACTCGGAAGCGTTCAGCTCATTTTTCAGTTGCTATTTTGTCAATATTGTTTTACGACTTACACTACAATGGCGACATTGAGCGTATTTCTCAGTTGCTGGGTTGCTAATCATGCTTTCTAATTATAATTGTTGATTTTTTAATAATACGCTTGATGTTGTGAACCGCCCTGAGATCTGCAGATGAAGGGCTCTACAAGAATTAAATAAATAATAATAATAACAACAGTGTTTTATGCCGTACTTGTGATGTCCTATTGATGTTTCTGAGCCGCTTTGGGATTTGTCGGAATGGAAAGTGACAGAGATACATATCCCATCGCTCAAATCCATCCCCGGTTAATGGACAAAAGGGCTGGCTGCGTATTTGCATTCTGACCCCATTGCAGACCCGCAAAGGGTGGGTGGTCAGGCTCCTTTCAGTGGGGCTTGGAACTCACCCCCCCCCAGCCTCACTGAGCAACAGGGAGCTATCAGCAGTGTTGGGGCAGCCCCCCCAAAAAAACCCCACAGGAAGTCCCTCACCTCTTCAGGGTGCCGACAGTGTCCTCAGGGTGGACCCGAGCCAGGCGCTCTGTGTCATTCAGGAACTTCAGCCGCAGGACGATGGTGTTGTCTGCTGGGGGGGCTTCTGCGCCAGGGGCCAGCCGGGGTGCCTGGGCAGGGCTGGGGGCCGTGCGATGCCTGAGCACCCCGGGGTCCGAGGCAGCAGCGGCCGAAGATGACGCCCCTTCATCCTTGACCTGCCGGACCCCCGAGACCTGCGCCCCAGACCTGCCTTCCACCAGGAGGCCTCCTTCCCGCGGCTGCCCCCCTGCGGCAAGAGGGGGCGAAGCAGCAAAGAGGGGGTCCCCTCGCTCCACCGTGCGCGTGGAGAACCAGGCAAGGGCCAGCACCAGCAGCACCAGCAGCACCCCAAAAAGGACCGTCACTTCGTCCCCCACGCCCTCGATCAGAGCCATAGCCGACGGCGACAGGGGGGAGGCACACCTCACACGCCTGGGGGGCGGAAAGGAAAGGAAAGGGCAGTGAGAACCAGGGAAGAGAAGAAGCAGGGAGACTCCCCACCCTCACAAAAATCAGAAGGCTTAGAAAGTGGATTCTCAAGCCGTTCTGCTCTTTAAAACTTTTTTGCGTTTCAAACTGCTGTTGCAATTTTTCCTTGGTTTCTCTCTCTCTTTTTGCAGAAAGCTTGGAGGCGATTGGGGTTTGTTTTACAGTCGGGTTAGGTTTTAGGAAATGGATAAAATTAAAACAACGATGTCGCAGATCGGGCGACAACCCCCAGCCCCCAACTCTATGGGGCTGCTGGAAACCTCCAGCGGAGGAAGCAGATAACACTGACACGGTTCCTGCTGCTTCCAAGGGGGTGGGGGTGGGGGTGTCTCACCCTGAATCAGCCTGGCGGCTCCTGGGAAACTAAGTGTCCTTGTCACTCCCACCAACACCCCCAGGAGCCAGCCAGGTGCCCACAAGCAGGATCTGGCCATACTGTCTCCTCCTGCGGTTTCCAGCAACTGCTTCTGGAGGGCATTTGCTGTGCAGACAGCATTAGAAATTAGCCAGGTGCATTTTGCGACTGGCGCACGTCCAACTGCAACCAAGCAGAGATTTCTGGATGCCAGGCTGGCGACTGGGAGAAGCCAAAGGCCCCTTAGAGAAAGAGCTGAAAGATTCTCCTTGAAGCTTGACTTTGTTTGCCTCTGGGTTGTTTGAGTTGATATTTCAATGTGTTGTAAGCCACTTTGAAATTTGTTCTTTAAAAGATAAAGCTGTATAGAACCAACAACAACAACAACAACAATATCCCACAACAAAAAAATCTCAAAACCGATACCTACATTCCATTGTGGCAACTGTAACCCAGGCTGAAGGTGCCATTTCGCAACGAGATCGTATATCTGAGTTTCTGTGTGCAGAATGCTGTGTGCAAAGCATCAAAGAATGCTTTGATGGTGTTTCCTGCTTGGCAGGGGGTTGGACTGGATGGCCCTTGGGGTCTCTTCCAACTCTAGGATTCTATGATTCTAGGGCAGAGCATGGAAAGAAGGAGCGAGGCCACCTTTAGGAGACATCTAAAGGCAGTCCGGGAGAGGGAAGTCTTGTCAGTGTTGAATGTTTTATTATGTTTTTATATGCTGGGAGCTGCCCAGGGTGGCGGTGTACAAATAGAATACCGGTACTAATAACAGTCATAGTCATAATTATTGTTGTTGAGTCGTTTAGTCATGTCCGACTCTTCGTGACCCCATGGACCAGAGCACGCCAGGCACTCCTGTCTTCCACTGCCTCCCGCAGTTTGGTCAAACTCATGTTGGTGGCTTCGAGAACACTGTCCAGCCATCGCATCCTCTGTCGTCCCCTTCTCCTTGTGCCCTCCATCTTTCCCAACATCAGGGTCTTTTCCAGGGAGTCTTCTCTTCTCATGAGGTGGCCAAAGTATTGGAGCCTCAGTTTCAGGATCTGTCCTTCCAGTGAGCACTCAGGGCTGATTTCCTTCAGAATGGATAGGCGTGATCTTCTTGCAGTCCATGGGACTCTCAAGAGTTTCCTTTGGTGCTGGAGGAGACTCTTGAGAGTCCCATGGACTGCAAGATCAAACCTATCCATTCTGAAGGAAATCAGCCCTGAGTGCTCACTGAAAGGACAGATCCTGAAACTGAGGCTCCAATGCTTTGGCCACCGTTTGAGAAGAGAAGACTATCGTAATAATAGGCTAGTCCTAATAATAGTGGTGCCTGGGAGCCCATCCCCCCCCACCCGGAAGAAGGGCTCCCTTTGGGGCTCCAGGGTGAGGCCCCATCCCGCCGCTCTCCCGGGGGCTCCGCTCTGGGGTGCCCCCCACCCCCAAAAGAGGGCGGGGCCTCTTCCCTTCCCGCGCAGGCGCCGCCTTCACAACAGCCCTGCGAGGTGGGCGC
Organism: Zootoca vivipara; assembly: GCF_963506605.1. NCBI lineage: Eukaryota > Metazoa > Chordata > Lepidosauria > Squamata > Lacertidae > Zootoca > Zootoca vivipara. Next base: position 59,017,694 of record NC_083287.1, on the reverse strand, counting down.
CTGGAGGGAGGGCGGGGCGCCCCCCGGGACTCTGCCCCCGCCCCACTGGCGGAGGAGGGGCGGAGGCGTCGCCTAGCAACTGCCCCCCACGACCTCCACTCACCCGCGACCCCTCCAGCCGCCGCCGCCGCCGCTTCCTCCTCCATCCTCCTCGAGCTGCCACTCAGGCGCTCCCGCCCTCCCTTCCGGTCGCCAGCGCGCGGCATTGTGGGTCTCGTAGTCCCCGCCTGCCAAATTTTCGACTTCCGGGCCCCTCTCGGGAGGGGGCGGGGCGAGAGCGGCAGCGCCGGCGCAGAGAGAGTTGCCTGCTGCCACGCGGGGGCGCCCTCGCTTCCCCGAAGCGCTTCGGCTCGTCGCGCAAGGCACGCCGGGGGCTGTAGTTGTGGCGCGCGGTGCCTTGTGGGTTCTCTTCCTCGCAGGGGATTGTGGGCGCTGTAGTTTTCCCTTCCCTGGCGGTGAAGGGGAGGAAGCGGAATGTGGGCGGAGTCGGGAGAAAGAAAGGGAACGCTTCTTTCAACGGCGCAGAGTTAAACTGTGGAACTCCTTGCCACAGGAGGCAGCGATGGCCACCAACCTGGACGGCTGAAAGGCCGCCAGCCAGGATAATAATACCAATACTAATACTACTACTAATAATAATACAGTAGTAATAATTTATTATTTATACCCCGCCCACCTGACTGGGTTCCCCCAGCCACTCTGGGCGGCTTCCAACCGAATATTAAAATACAATAATCTATTAAACATTAAAAGCTTCCCTAAACAGGGCTGCCTTCAGAAATGATAATGATAATAATAATAATAATAATAATTGGATGGCTGTGCTCTGGCTCCAGAATCGGAGGCAGAAATGCTTCCCAAGACCAGTTGCTCGAAAACGCAGGAGGGGAGAGTGGCTCTGTGTTCGAGTCCTGCTTGAGGTTTTCCCATTGGGGCATCTGGTTGGCCTCTGTGAGAACCGGATGCTGGGCTAGAGGCACATTGGCCTGATCCAGCAGGCTCTCCATAGGTTCTGCTGCTGAATTATTCCTCCCGCGTCCAACTAGAACTCATGGGCAGCATGAGAAGAGGCAAAAGAACTCTGTGCATCAGAGTTCAACAGTGGAACTCACTGCCACAGGAGGCCGTGCTTCTCAGCCTAGGAAACTTCCTGGCAGAAAGGCCCTTCTGAATCCCAAGGGTGACGGTCGCTTGGGCTGCGCAGAAGCCAAATCTCCCCGATAGCCACATGCAAGGCTAGGGACGGCCAGTAGCGAATTTCAGTTCAGCCCATAGGCAGCTTCGAGAGTAACTGGTTGAAGAAGACCCTCCATTCTCCTCCTCTCGGTCTTGATGTCCACAGATCCATAAGAAGATAAGGATCAGGCCACTGGCCATCAAAAGCCCTCTCCTCCTCTTTTAAAGCCATCTAGCGCGGTGGCCACCCCTGCCTCCTGAGGCAGAGAGTTCCACAGTTTAACTCTGTGCTGTGTGAAGGACTTTCTTTGATCTGCCCTGAATCTTCCAACATTCGGCTTCATTGTGCGCCCACCATCAGAGGATTAATTTAATGCCTTGAGGGATGGCATGGCGCAGGAATAAAATGCCTCCCCATCTACACTCCAACCCCAAGAGCCAGGATCAGGCAGGGCAGCGCCTGCTACCAGTCTGGACCACCTGATCCTACACCCTCTGCTCGATGACCCTCCTGGTCCCTTCCCACTCTGCCATTCTGTGTATTATTAGGGTTGTAGCTCAGCGACAGAACATCTGCTCTGCAGGCAGAAGGTCCTGAGTTCAATTCCCAGCAGCACCTCCAGGTAGGGCTGGCAAAGACGACTCCTTGAAGCCCTGGAGAGCCGCAGTTGCCAGTCAGTGTAGACAATATAGAGCTAGATGGTCTTAAGCAGCATAGTATGGTTGATTGAGAGGCAATGGAAGAATGCACCTTTGGCGGTGAGGTCAAGCTGTTGGAGGGTTGCTGCGCCTGCTGTGGCTGCAGAGACTGATACAGGAGAGACAGGTTGTGTTGCAGCTGGGGCAGACAAAGGTGTCGGTTGTGCTGCTGCAGACGGCGCTTCTCCCTGCCGTCATTCCTTCTCCGGTAATGGCTATGGGTGTACAACCCGACTGCCTGCCTGTCTCCAGGCACTGGGTTCATCTGCATGGGATTCCCACACAGCAGGGTGGATGTTGCCAGCCTTCCTGTCACACTGGCAGACATCTTGGTAACACAGAGTGGCTCTGCCAGTTGGCCTGGTGACGGAACCCAGCACCCCATTGGAGACCCTGCCAACTTCCCTTCCATCCCATTGCCATACCTGCCTTGACAACATGCTTGTCCGGCTCAGCATCAATGGAGTTTTCTGATTATGGTGGAGCCCAGGTAGACAAGCATGTGGTCCTCAGGGCTGATGCCTGGAGTGCTGGCGATGTCCTGGCCCAGGATGTTGGTCTTTGTCAGGCTGGTGATGAGGCCGAACTCCCCACAAGCTTGGGCAAAGCGGAGTGTGCTGTCAAGGCCGCATCATCGGCAAACATCTCACACGTAAGGATCAGCCCCACTTCACGCACCACTCTGGCGAGACAGTCCACGGGCAGGTAGGGTCTCATCCTGTGTACCAGATGGAGCTGGTAGACAGCTGCCCCGGACACAGAATTGACCTGTGCCTCCATGGACAGCTGTGAGTCCAGAATGACTCCCAGGCTGCACACCAGGTCCTTCAGGGGCACAGTTACCCCATTCAGGACCAGGGAGTCCCTCACACCCACCCGCCCCGTCCCCCAAAAAACAGTACTTCTGTCTTGTCAGGATTCAACCTCAATCTGTTGGCCACCATCCATCCTCCAACCGCTTCATGCCACTCTTTGTGGGGAAGGTGTCTGAGGATGGACCCTCACATGGGCCGGTGGCACGCATGTTCTTGTGGAAAGACACCATCATTTTGTGAAGCTGAAGTGGACATCTTATCAGGTGAAGCCGTGTGAAGAGTCCGTTTTGGCTGAGGAGGTTAAAGGCCTCGATGTACAAGGGGCGTCTCTGCTCTTGGCATTTCTCCTGCAGCTGGCACATGGAGAACATCATGTCAACCGTGGCTCAAGGTTGTGCTCACAACATTGTGACTCAGGATAAACCCTGTCGGTGAGAGACCGCAATTTGTTGGGAGTTACATGGACCAAGGCTGCCCCCCCAGTAGCAGGGTGATCCCATGGTAGTTCTTACTGTCATGGTGGTCACCTTCGTCACAATGCTGGAGTCGCGCATGTCTTGTGGCACGGATCCTTGTTCCCAACAGTGCGAGAAGAGGCTGAGCACCGAACCCAAAGGGTGCTCATCAATGGCTCCTCCTCATCCTGGAGAGTAGTGACTAGTGGGAAGAACCACAGGGTTCTGTCTTGGGCCCAGTCTTATTCAACATCTTTATCAATGACACGGATGATGGGCTTGAGGGCATCCTGATCAAGTTTGCAGATGGCACCAAATTGGGAGGGGTGGCTAATACCCCAGAGGACAGGATCACACTTCAAAATGACCTTAACAGATTAGACAACTGGGCCAAAGCAAACAAGATGAATTTTAACAGGGAGAAATGTAAAGTACTACACTTGGGCAAAAATAAATAAATAAATAAATAAATAAATGAAAGGCACAAATACAAAATGGGAGACACCTGGCTTGAAAGGGATCTAGGAGTCTTGGTAGACCACAAACTTGACATGAGTCAGCAGTGTGATGCAGCAGCTAAAAAAGCCAATGCAATTCTGGGCTGCATCAATAGGAGTATAGCATCTAGATCAAGGGAAGTAATAGTACCACTGTATTCTGCTCTGGTCAGACCTCACCTGGAGTACTGTGTCCAGTTCTGGGCACCACAGTTCAAGAAGGATACTGACAAGCTGGAACGTGTCCAGAGGAGGGCAACCAAAATGGTCAAAGGCCTGGAAACGATGCCTTATGAGGAACGGCTTAGGGAGCTGGGTATGTTTAGCCTAGAGAAGAGAAAGTTAAGGGGTGATATGATAGCCATGTTCAAATATATAAAAGGATTATTATTAATAGAATTTATACACTTCCCTATACCTGGAGGTCTCTAGGACTGGGCAATATATCAATATATCATCCAAGTCCATATCATAATATCAGTTTCATAATTTCAGTTTCATAGCCATGTTCAAATATATAAAAGGTTGCCATATAGAGGAGGGAGAAAGATTGTTTTCTGCTGCTCCAGAGAAGCGGACACGGAGCAATGGATTCAAACTACAAGAAAGAAGATTCCACCTGAACATTAGGAAGAACTTCCTGACAGTAAGAGCTGTTCGGCAGTGGAATTTGCTACCAAGGAGTGTGGTGGAGTCTCCTTCTTTGGAGGTTTTTAAGCAGAGGTTTGACAGGCATATGCCAAGAATGCTTTGATGGTGTTTCCTGCTCGGCAGGGGGTTGGACTAGATGGCCCTTGAGGTCTCTTCCAACTCTGTGATTCTATGGAAGAGTGTCCTGAGGGAGGAGCGGAGTCTGGCTTTCAGCACTTCTGGGGGGATTCCATGCCTGAGAGTTGAGGGCATTCTTGAGTTCGTCAAGGGAGGGAGGGTCAGGCAGAGTCTGGATTCTGTCCATTTCCTGTAGGTAGCGTTCTTGAGAGGCCTCTGCCCATCGCTTCATTGGCTTGCTGCAGTCTGTGAGGATCTCTCCTGACAAGGTTTTCCGTGGTGCATTTTGCCTGACTGTTGCCTCAAAGTCTTTCTTCATGCCTTCACATATTTTGCAAGCGTTGCCGCTGTCAGCAGTGAGCTGGATCCTCTGACACAGCTTTAGCCAGTAGCCATTGGCACATTGTCTGGCAATCCACTGGATATCGCTCCTTACCTTGTCTTCTCTCTCTCTCTCCAAATTGCACCTCCAGGTTTCCTTCTGAAGACTTTCTCACAAATGGAGGTTTAGGAGCAGCGTTTTCCTTCTCCTGGATGGGCTGCATTCCCAGGTTGACGAGCCCCTCATTTCGCTCCATGGCATGGGCAGAAAATGCCTTCTGGACTGTTGGACCCATTATGGGTTAGCTGGGATTCCTGAATTGCAGGAGGTTGGACTAGATGCCTCTGGGGGTCCCTCCCCACACTACAATGCCATGCTTCTAGGACTGCTGGGCTGGAGCGGAGTGTGTGTCATCGTTCAAGGACTTCTTTTCATTTGCTGGTTCACGAGGGGGCGGGACACACTATTTTGTATTTCCTCCCTGTGCTGCCATTGTTATCACTGTTTGGGGTTTCTCTGTTTTTATTTTTTTATATGCTGCATGGAATTTTAATATTTTATAGAATCAGTGAAGGGACCCCCAAGGATCATCTAGTTCAATCCCGTGCAATGCAGGAAGTATGATCTCTGTTGTGAACTACCCTGTGATCTTTGGATGAAGGGTGGTATACATAATAAGGATGATAATAATAATAATAATTCTCTTTTAGAGTGTTCTTCTCTGTGCGTGTTGCTTGGAGACGGTTTTAGGTTTAATAGATAAAAACATAAGGAGACCCTGCTGGCTCATCTAATCCAGCAGCCTCTTTGCACAACCAGTTGCCCCCAATGGGAAACCCGCAGGCGAGATCCGAGTTGGGAATTCATGGAGGCAAAGCAGCAGAACTCCCTTGGTTAGGAGCCACCAGCAGCCCTTTCCTCCATGCATTTGAAAGAAGCAAACAGTACCTTCCGGGGGAGAGGATATGGACTTGGAGCCCAATTGGCTTTCCCTCCCGAAAAAAGGCTATGATCCTGCGTACATAATAATAATAATAATAATAATAATAATAATAATAATAATAATTTTTATTTATACCCCGCCCTTCCCAGTCAAGACCGGGCTCAGGGCGGCTAACAACAAATAATAACACAAGTATAAAAGAAACAATTCAGTTAAAACGCAGATTAATACAATGTTAAAATTCAATTTTAAAATTAAAAATCTACGAATAAGATAAAACCATTATGAAATAAAACCTTAGGGGAGGGTAACCGTGGGGTCAGGCTGTGTCAGTCCGAAGGCCAAACGGAACAGCTCTGTCTTGCAGGCCCCATGAAAAGATGACAAATCCCGCAGGGCCCTAGTCTCCTGGGACAGAGCGTTCCACCAGGTCGGGGCCAGTACTGAGAAGGCCCTGGTCCTGGTCGAGGTCAGCCTAACCACCTTGTGACTCGGGATCTCCAATATGTTATTATTTGTGGACCTTAATGTCCTCTGTGGGTCATACCGGGAGAGGCCGTCCCGTAGGTACGAGGGTCCCAAGCCGCATAGGCCTTTAAAGGTCAAAACCAGCACCTTAAACCTGATCCTGTACTCCACCGGGAGCCAGCGCAGTTGGTAAAGCACTGGATGAATGTGATCCCATGGCTGGGACCCCGTAAGCAGCCTCGCCGCAGCATTCTGCACCCGCTGGAGTTTCTGGGTCAGTTTCGAGGGCAGCCCTGCGTAGAGCGAGTTACAATAATCAAGCCTAGAGGTGACTGTCGCATGGATCACTGTGGCCAGATCAGGGCGAGAGAGGTAGGGGACCAACTGCATCCCCTACCTCTCTTACGGAGAGTAAGCCCTACTGAACTTGGAGGCTATGCTTGCTTCATGTCCCGTTAGAGTTCACTGCCAGAGGGGGGTGCAGGAGCCTCGCCTTCCTTCTGGGTCACCCACCCACCCCCCATTGCAGTGACCAGTGGCTCGGTGTGGCTTCCCAGAGAGCAGTGCACTCTGGGAGAAGCTGCCCCCTTGTTGCCATCTCACACACCCCCGGGGTGGGGGTCATTTCACCCCATTCCTGCCCAGACTCTTGTGCTTTGGAACAACCGCCTGACCCGGAGCAGGTGGATCTTGGCCCAGCCCTTGCAAGGGGGAGCTGCTTGGCACAAAAACATGGCCAGCCTCTTGCCAGGGAGCAGCTGATGTGCAAAGGCCCTCCACCCCACCCTCTGGCATGGGAATGCTTCCCAGGCTTCCTACATGCTTGGGGTGGGGGACACTCTCCCTGCAATCCAACCAAGGGGCTCCTGGACAGCTTCCAGGCCTCCTCATGGAAATCCAAATAAACCCAAAGTTGGAGGATTCAGGATAAAAGGAACAAGCTCTTCACACAGCGTAGTTAAACTATGGAACTCCCTGCCGCAGGAGGCAGTGGTGCCTGCCAACCTGGGTGGTTTTAAAAGAGGATTGGAGAAATTCATGGAGGAGGGAGGGAGGGCAATCGTTGGCTGCTGGCCACGATGGCTGTGCTCTGCATTCACAGTCGGAGGCAGTGATTCTTCTGAATACCATCATCCCCTCCAACATTTCTCCAATGAAAATTTTGTTGTTGTTTAGTCGTGTCCGACTCTTCGTGACCCCATGGACCAGAGCACGCTAGGCACTCCTGTCTTGCACTGCCTCCCGCAGTTTGGTCAAACTCATGTTCGTAGCTTCGAGAACACTGTCCAACCATCTCGTCCTCCGTCGTCCCCTTCTCCTTGTGCCCTCAATCTTTCCCAACATCAGGGTCTTTTCCAAGGATTCTTCTCTTCTCATGAGGTGGCCAAAGTATTGGAGCCTCAGCTTCAGGATCTGTCCTTCCAGTGAGCACACAGGGCTGATTTCCTTCAGAATGGATAGGTTTGATCTTCTTGCAGTCCATGGGACTCTCAAGAGTCTTCTCCAGCACCATAATTCAAAAGCATCAATTCTTCTTCCAATGAAAATAGGGACGTCCTAAGGGAAAGCAGGACATTCCAGGATTAAAACAGAAACTGGGACGGCTTCTGTACATCCGGGATTGTCCCTGGAATATAGGGGCACTTGGAAGGTCTGCAATCACTGGAAACGGTAGGAGGGGAGAGTTGCTCTTGGGCTCAGATCCTACTTGCAGCCCAGGACCCTCGTACCTACGGGACCGCCTCTCCTGCTATGCCCCGTGGAGGACCTTAAGGTCCATAAGGAACAACACTTTGGAAGTCCTGAGCCCCAAGGAGCTTAGATTGGCCTCAACCAGCGCCAGGGCCTTTTCAGCCTGGTGGAACGCCCTACTGCAGGAGATCAGGGCCCTGGGGGATTTGACATCTTCCCACAGAGCCTGCAAGACATAGCTGTTCCGCCTGGCCTTTGGGCTGGACTCAGTCTAACCCCCCCCTCTCATTTATTTATTTTTGACAGAACCCCTTATATGGGATATGTATATAAAATTTCCCTCAGCTCCTTTTGCTGACCCATGTAAGACCAGCATGGATAGTGGGCCCCGGTAAATATTTGACGTTTTCTCCCCTTATGGCTTTGATCTATAGGCTACCACTAAAACGAGGCTGCATTTTAAACTGTGTATTCTAACTTACAGTATATTTTAATTAACTGTTTTTTGTTTCAAATGTTTTTACTGTATTTTACTGAGTGTTAGCTGCCCTGAAGGGATGTGGGTGGCGCTGTGGGTTAAACCACTGAGCCTAGGGTTTGCTGATCAGAAGGTCGGCGGTTCGAATCCCTGTGACGGGGTGAGCTCCCGTTGCTCGGTCCCAGCTCCTGCCAACCTAGCAGTTCGAAAGCACAAAGTGCAAGTAGATAAATAGGTACCACTCCGGCGGGAAAGTAAACGGCGTTTCTGTGCGCTGTTCTGGTTCACCAGAAGCGGCTTAGTCATGCTGGCCACATGACCTGGAAGCTGTACGCCGGCTCCCTCGGCCAGTAAAGCGAGATGAGCGCTGCAACCCCAGAGTCTGTCACGACTGGACCTAATGGTCAGGGGTCCCTTTACCTTTACTTTAGCTGCCCTGAGCCCAGTCTTGACTGGGGAATGAATAAAAAATTATTCTTAGTATTATTATTTCCCATTGAGGGCATCTGTTCAGCCACTATGAGAACAGGATCCTGGGTTAGTTGGGCCCCCTTTGGCCTGACCCAGCAAGGAGAGCTCTTTCCTTGCTGGGCAGCCCCGAGGAATGCAAAAAAGCTGCAGTCCTGCCTTGGTGTGAGGGCTGGGTGCGTCTGTCTGTCTGTCTGTCTGTCAGAGGGCAGCTGTGGGACCCAGTTTCCTTGCCAGTCTCCTGCTGCCCCCTGGATGAGTCACTCTGGCTCTGCTACCCAAACCTCCTATTAGGGCCTGGGGGTAATTAGCACCCAGCTGATCTGGCAGCTGGTGCCAATTAAATGCAGGATGTGTGCGTGTGCGCTTGGAGGGGGTACCGCTCTGGGCCTGAAGATGCCAGCAATGGGGTGGGTCTGCAACCCTCGGCTGACCCCCAGTTAGCGGATCTCCTGGAAGGCACAACTGGCCTTCTCTGGGGATGCATGCTGAGCGAGCGCAGCTCCTTCCTGGGCAGAGCGATCCTATGCAGCAATTAGGCAGGGGGGGAGGGAGGGAGGGAGAAATGCCAAGACTCTTCCTGCAGAGCAGGCTCTGCATGGGTCCAGGAGTGGGGGGGGGAGGGAGCACACTACATGCAGATGCCCAGGACATCCCAGAATGGTCTGAAAGGCACAACCACGCCCTGAGCATCTCTGGACAGGGTGCCCCTGCCCCCCCCATCCGGGATTGGGCTAGGGGCAACACCCCCAACCGAAGGGAGAAGGGAACTAACGACCCATCCAGACGAGGGGCTGGGCTGTATCCTGCAATGTGCACTTTGAAGGTTAGAAGATTTGAGACATAGAATCAGAGAGTTGGAAGGGACCCGAAGTTCTACACTTGGTCAGGAAGAGCCAGCTGCAGAAATATAGGATGGGGGGCACCTGGCTTGACAGCAGGACATGCGGGAAAAGGATCAGGGGTCTTGGTGGACCACAAGCCCAACAGGAGTCAACCGTGTGATGCAGCAGCAAAAAAAGCTGATGCTATTCTAGGCTGCATCAACAGAGGTCTAGGGTCCAGATCAAGGGAGGTCATGGTCCAGCTCTCTTCTGCCTTGGTCAGACATACACCTGGAATCCTGTGTCCAGTTCTTGTTGTTGTTTAGTCGTTCAGTCGTGTCCGACTCTTCGTGACCCCATGGACCATAGCACGCCAGGCACTCCCGTCTTCCACTGCCTCCCGCAGTTTGGTCAAACTCATGTTCGTAGCTTGGAGAACACTGTCCAACCATCTCATCCTCTGTTGTCCCCTTCTCCTTGTGCCCTCCATCTTTCCCAACATCAGGGTCTTTTCCAAGGATTCTTCTCTTCTCATGAGGTGGCCAAAGTATTGGAGCCTCAGCTTCAGGATCTGTCCTTCCAGTGAGCACTCAGGGCTGATTTCCTTCAGAATGGAGAGGTTTGATCTTCTTGCAGTCCATGGGACTCTCAAGAGTCTCCTCCAGCACCATAATTCAAAAGCATCCATTCTTCGGCGATCAGCCTTCTTTATGGTCCAGCTCTCACTTCCATACATCACTACTGGGAAAAGCATAGCTTTAACTATACGGACCTTTGTAGGCCAGGTGATGTCTCTGCTTTTTAAGATGCTGTCTAGGTTTGAGATGCTATTTAGGTTCTGGGCACCAGAATTGAAGAAGGATGTGGACAAGCTGGAATGTGTGCAGAGGAGGGCAACCAAGAGGATCAAGGGTCTGGAAACCATGTCTGATGAGGAACGGTTGAAGGAGCTGGGGATGTTTAGTCTGGAAAAGAGGAGCCTTAGTCTGGAAAAGAGGGCTGTCATATGGAGGAGGGAGTGTGCTTGTTTTCTCTTGTTCTGGAGGGCAGGATCTGAACCTATGGATTCAAGTTACAAGAAAGTAGATTCTGACTATACATCAGGAAGAACCTCCTGAAGCTGTTTGATGGCACAATGTACTATCTGGGAAGGTTTTGGACTCTCCTTCTCTGGGTTTTTTAAAGAGAGGTGGAATGGTCACCTGTCAATGATTCTTTAGCTGTGATTCCTGCATTGTAGGAGGTTGGACTAGAAGACCCTGGGGGTCCCTTCCAATGTTACAATTCTGCGATGTAACCAGTGCTATTTTTCTAGAAAGAGAGGTGCCGGAACTCACCATGAACGCCTCCCTTGTTCTCTTAGAATGGCAATGGCCCCCACCTGAGGGGGTCAGAACTGAGTTCCAGTGAGTTCCAGCTGGAAAAAAGCCCTGAATGTAACTAAAGATAAGGAAGAAAGCAATGACATATTTTTATGAAGCTCAGGGCCAGTTTAGAGAGAAGATGGACTGGATTTCCAATTAATGATCCTGTTGTAAATTGTGTTTTGTTGTTGTTGGTGTTTTTTTTTTTAAAAAAAAAAGACTATGAATCTGCCATTCCTGACTTGCTTTGCTGGCCTGATTTATGCTGTTCTGTTAGTTTTTAATATTTTAGATACTGATGTTTGCCACTTAAAATTTGTTTTATATTTGTTGTTAATATTTTAGATCTTGACGTTTCCTATTGAAAAAAATGCTTGACTCTTAAGTCTCTGAAATAAATGAAATGAACTCCATGCTCTCTGGGTTGAGCTGAGGGCAGAGACTGACCTATTCTAGGCTCCCAAGCAGCTCTCTCTGTGTCTCTGGCTCTCTCCATCTTCCTTGGATATTTCTGTGAAGCATCCTCCCCCCCCTGGGCCTGCACTCTCGGTGGGAACCAACCCCCAGGTACGTCCCTGGCCTTGGAGGAAATGGGTCACCCCCCAATTGCAGCCGCTGCCACCTCCCCTATTGGAGGCATCAAACTGGGCAGGCGAAAGGAAGGAAGGAAGGAAGGAAGGAAGGAAGGAAGGAAGGAAGGAAGGAAGGAAGGAAGGAAGGAAGGAAGGAAGGAAGGAAGGAAGGAAGGGCTTCTCAGCGCAGAGTTCAAGTGATGGGCTTCCAAAGGAAGCTTTGGCCAAGCTGGGGGGGGGGGGGGTGAAGGCCATCTTGGAGGCACAGGAGCCAACTCCTAGGCGGCCAGGTCCCTTCACACACACCCCCAATAAAATATCTGAGGGGGCTGACCCCCCCAAAGGTTGATGGACATTGCCATTAAAATGGTGTGCATGTGCCACATCTTGTGATCGGTCATGGAGGGCGAGGCTTACCTCCCCCCCCCTATTTTATTCAGTTTGGCGCTCCTGGCAAGAGCGAAGGCTACGAGCCAGTTCAAGAAGGAGCCCCGTTGTCTCGGCTCCCCCTTCGGAAGCCCCCGCCGCCGCGAGGGGAGAGCTGCTCTTGCGCGCGACTTCCCGAGAGCCCCCCCCCACCCGTGGGAAAAGGCTGCTGGACTGGGGCTGATCCCCCCGGCGGGCTCTTCCTCCTCGCCCCGACGGCCCGGCCCGGCCTGCCTTCCCGTTGCCAGCCGCGCTCCTCCTTCCCCGGGACCCCCGCCCGCCCGGCCCCCTCCTCCGAGGGTCCCTGCAAGGCGTCCGAGGGCCACGCGCGGCTCCCCCCCGACGGCGCGGCTGCGCGCCTTACATAAGCGTTGGCCGGGCTTGCGCAGGCGGCTCCTTGCCGCCGCCGCCGCATCCCTGCATCCCTCCTCCCTCTTTGCCGCCCTCCTCCTCCTCCTCCCTCCTTCCTTCCTTCCTTCCTTCCCTCCGTCCGGGGGCGGTGCCAGCCCGGCGCTGACGCGGGAGGAGGAGCGGGGGCGGCTGCGTGACGCGGGGCCGCCGCCGCCGCTGCTTCTGCTGCTTCTGCTGGCGGGGCCGCCGGCCGGAGAGGAGGACCAGCAGCCAGCCCAGCCGCGCCGGGAGCCGCCATGCAGCGCCGGGAGCCCGCCGCCCCGGCCGCCGCCGCCGCCCGCCGCTGAGCCGCCCCACCGACCGCGTGTCCGCCGCCGCCGCAGCAGCCGCGCCTCGCCCGCCGCCCCGTCGAGCCTCGCCGTTGTCCTCCTCCTCCTCCTCGTCGTCGTCGTCGTCCTCCTCCTCCCGCGCCGGCCATGAACTTCCAGGGCGGGCCGGGGGGGCAGGGCGGCGGGCCGGGCTCGCAGCAGAGCCTGGCGGCGCCGGGGGGCCCGTCGGGCCCGTCGGGCGCGGGCGGCTCGCCTTCGCCGCAGTTCGGCCTGTCCAACTCGGCGGCCATCCGCGCCGAGATCGGGCGCTTCGAGTCGGTGCACCCCAACATCTACGCCATCTACGACCTGGTCGAGCGCGTCGACGACCTGGCGCTGCAGAGCCAGATCCGGGAGCACGTCATCTCCATCGAGGGTGAGAGAGAGAGAGAGACCCCCGGCCTCGGGGGGGCAGCCGGCGGGGGCGGGCCGGCGGAGGGGCGGCGGCCTCGACGGGGGGATGGGGCTGCTTGTGGGGGGGGGGGAGATCGAGGGGTGGAGCGGGGGCTCTCAGGCGCCGCCCGCTGCGGCCTCTGGCTCTGCTCAGCCTCTGGGATGCTCGGGGAAGGATGCGGCCAAAGGGCTGTGGAGCGCCTGCCTTGCAAGAGGAGCCGCCGCCTCCTCCGCCTCGAGGGGGGGGGGCTGTTATGTGTGCATCTCTCTCTCCTGCAGCAGAAAATGGAGCTCCCGATTTGGGGGGGGGGGAGGTTTTATTGGCTCTGCAGAGAGGCTGTGATTAATCCCTTGCCAAATGTCACTCCTTCCTTCCTTTCTTTCTTTCCTTCCTTCCTTCCTTCCGTTCTCTCCTCTTGCATCCCACCCCCACCTCACCACGTGCTTTGGCACTTGGCAGAGTTTGTTGGCAGTTTGCAAGGGACCCTGGTTTTGGGTGCGGGGAGGGGGAGAAAGGAGACCCTCCTTGGCATGCCTCGCACAAAGCCAGCCAGGTTCCCTCCCTCCCTCCACACCCCATGCCTGTGGCTGCCCTTGGCTGTGCCCTTCCTGCCTGGCCAGAGAGGGGGCATCCCGGCAGCAGGACCCCCCCCACTGCCAGATGTGCCCCAAAGGGATGGAACATTGTTGGCCAGCTGGGGGTCAGGAGAACCTCCAGGGCTGGGCAGTGGACCCTGGTGTGCAAAGCAGCTCATCCTGAACGCCAGGAAGACACCCCCCAAAAAACAGCCCCCAAATCATCCACCTAGCAAGGGAGTCCTGGGCTTGGGTGTTGTTGCAGGCAACGACTGGGGGGCAGTTTGTGAGGAGGGCAGAGGGGAAGGCCCCAAACACGTCCAAGGAACCAATGGCTGCCCCCCCCCCCCCGCTTCTCCTGCCTGGTAAAGTCTGCAATGAACCTGGCTTCAGTTATAGAGGTCCCCTCTGCACGAGCTCAGAGGCACTGTTTTCATGCCAGTGCTCCGAGGCTGAACCTCCAGTGCCAGAGGCCCAGCAGGTGCTCTCTGGAAGGGTCCTGAGGCTGGAGTGCCTAGGCCAGAGAGCCATTCTGCCTTTGGTTGGGGTCTGGTTGTGAAAGCATCCCTCTGGGGCAGACCCTGGGGGAGGGGGGGGGCTCGGTGCTATGGAGACTGTGGCAGTAATGGCAGCATCCTCCATTTCCCTTGGTTTTTGCTGGCGGCTCCGTCTCTGCGCAGGAGGCCCTTCTGCGTGGCGCTGCCTGCTCCAGTTGCTGTTGTTCCGCGTGGCCAGGGGGCTCTGGGAGGGGAGCTCTGGTGGGGGGGGCATGCTGCTGTTCTGCTTGCACCCCGTTTCTCTCTCCCTTGCTAAGAAGGGCAGCCTGGGGGAGTGGAAGCTGTCAGGCAGGGGAGGCGGGTGGCACCTTCTTGTGCCCGGCCTGGGCGTGGAACTGCTCAGAAAGCCTTGCCCTGAGGCAGCGCAGCACCTGCGCTCCGCTGGCAGGTTGGCAAACCTGTAGCGCCACCTCCCCACCTGTGCTGCTTGGCAGGAGGAGCTCTCGGGGAGCCTCTTTGCTCGAAGGACGGAAACGATTCCAGGTGAGAGATTGGCGTCCGACAAAGGATGGGGGGGGGGAGAGAGAGAGAGAGAGAATGGTGTCACCTGCATCCCAGGAGCTTGGGGTGGACCCCTGTGAAAAGAAGGGCAGAGTCTGAACTATTCCTGAGCATCCCTGGGTGGAAGAAGGAAAGAGACATGCAGAAGCTGGCAGGATGGGAGGGAGGTTGGTGCAGAAGGGAATGGAAGCCATACAGGGAGGTTGACTTTGAGCTTCCGCTGGTGATCGGGGCGGGGGGGGGATTTCTGCCTCCCGCTACTATTTGGGAGCTGGTTGTTGTTGTTGTTTAGTTGTTTAGTCGTGTCCGACTCTTCGTGACCCCATGGACCAGAGCACGCCAGGCACTCCTGTCTTGCACTGCCTCCCGCAGTTTGGTCAATCTCATGTTCGTAGCTTCGAGAACACTGTCCAACCATCTTGTCCTCTGTCGTCCCCTTCTCCTAGTGCCCTCCATCTTTCCCAACATCAGGGTCTTTTCCAAGGATTCTTCTCTTCTCATGAGGTGGCCAAAGTATTGGAGCCTCAGCTTCATGATCTGTCCTTCCAGTGAGCACTCAGGGCTGATTTCCTTCAGAATGGAGAGGTTTGATCTTCTTGCAGTCCATGGGACTCTCAAGTCCATGGGAGCTGGTAGGAGCCTCAAAAGTATTACGATAGTCCACTCTGCTGCCAAGGGCAGGATGGGGCCTTGGCGGCAGCAGGAGAAACCAGGGAAAGGTCTTCTCTTCTCTTGCTCTCTTCACGCCTTCTGTCTGCCTGTGGCCTGGCATTCATTGCTTGGTAGGAAGGGAGGGGCCTGGCAAGAGCCCCTCCTGAAAGGGCTACCTGGGCGACACCTGGGGCTGAGGTGGCATCGCTGGTTTTGGAGGCAGGGATCCTGTCAGGAGCTGGAAAGGCTAGGTCAATCCACAGGTGCCATCCTTATGCTGAGGACTTGCCTGGCTCTGGCCTTCGATGCCAGAAGTCGAGGGGTGAGGGTGGTGTTGAATCCCGCACCCATCCTGTATCCTTCTGTGGGCGTCCTTTTCCCTTCCAGAATCTATATCTAGCATCCAGGTGCAGCCAAGGGCACTCCTCAAAGGCAGCCTCCTTGGGTGTCCTGGGTCTGTGTTCGAAATCTGCCAGGCACATTTTGCACCTTGCAACCAAGTGAGGATGCCTGAGTGCCAGGAGGGTGCCCGACATCGCCACCATCTGGAGATGCATGCCTGCACCTTGGATCCTGACTGTTTTCACACACTAGCAATCCATCCTGTAGAATTCTAACCATTCTATTTTATCTGCACAATCAGAATGAATTTCAGGAACCCAAATGCTTTTTCCGTGCAGCCTGAGCAGGAGAAGAGACCAGTGTTATAGTGAATTATTGTCGCTTGTCTTCGCTTCCCCCACCCGACTGCCCTGCTCACAGTTGTGAAGAATATCCCTATGTTATGAATGATCTGTGTCACCATTAAGAAAAACAGGTCAGAATGGGCCAATATAGATGTGGGTTGTCCCTGGATCAAGAGCCTTTCCTTCTTTAAGTCCTCAAAGCTCTTCACCCAACTCAGGCTTGTCATACGAACAAGCTGGATGTTCAATCACACTCCATCCATCATTTGAAAAATGACTTTAGAGAGCCATCTTGCCCAAAAATGTCAAGGAGACATTCTGTTTTGGTGACTGTAACTTGGGTTCTGAGGTGCCATTTGGCACCTAGCTGATATAGCTGAGTTTCTAACACTAGTCTGGCCATGTTTAGATTGCTGTAGCACAGATATGGGGGGGGGGGCACCTCAGCAGCTGGCCCACGTGGTCCTCAGCCTTTAGGAATTGCCTTCCTCTGGCCTTGCTACTCGCTGGATGCCAGCTGGGTACCCTGGCATTGTTACCTGTGCCATACCTGTTCACTAGGTGCGTGACAGTGGTGACCAGGCTAGGAGGACCTCTGAGGAGCCCAGCAGGTGGGCCGGATCAAATCCCTTAAGTCGACTACGAGTTGCTTGAAGGAAGACTTTCTCTTGTCAGTTCCGGGTCTCCGTTTCGTAGGAGGCTCACGAAGTTGCATGACGAGACAGGAAGAAAAACTTCGCACTGTGCCTAATTTTATACACATCTGTCATGTTACCTCTTATTCACCTTTTTATTTATTTCTTTTTTTTCTTTTTCTTTTTTGTAAACGGAAAATCTCCCAATGCTGCAACTTTTCCTCAGAGGGGAGTTTCTGCATCCCCTTCTCCGTCATTTTCGGAACCTTCTCCAGCTGTGCGATATCCTCTTGGAGGAGAGGCGAACAGAACGGGACGCAGGCCTCCCAAATCACATCATTGATGGCATGATGGCAGTTTTATTTCCGGTTCCTTTCCTAATGATCTCTGGCGTGGGGAATTTGCTGCTTCCAGTTTCACCTTAACTTATGTCCAAGTTAAAAAGCGCGTGTACTAATTCTACACTTTGTGAGGGCGCTTTCCACATCCCTCTATGGGGAGCAGCTCCACTTGTTTCCGCTCACCACTTCCGGTTCTTTAGCCAGCTTCTGACTGAAAAAGAGGAGGACTTCTCCTCTCGCCCCACAACCATTCAGCTTCCTCTGGAGTCTTTAACGAAGATCTCCACTAGGGCAACCAAAATGGTCAAAGGCCTGGAAACGATGCCTTATGAGGCACGGCTTAGGGAGCTGGGTATGTTTAGCCTGGAGAAGAGAAGGTTAAGGGGTGATATGATAGCCATGTTCAAATATATGAAAGGATGTCATATAGAGGAGGGAGAAAGGTTGTTTTCTGCTGCTCCAGAGAAGCGGACACGGAGCAATGGATTCAAACTACAAGAAAGAAGATTCCACCTAAACATCAGGAAGAACTTCCTGACAGTAAGAGCTGTTCGACAGTGGAATTTGCTGCCAAGGAGTGTGGTGGAGTCTCCTTCTTTGGAGGTCTTTAAGCAGAGGCTTGACAGGCATATGTCAAGAATGCTTTGATGGTGTTTCCTGCTTGGCAGGGGGTTGGACTGGATGGCCCTTGTGGTCTCTTCCAACTCTATGATTCTAATTAGTTGCCATTCCGATAGGCCAGCATCAATGTGTCGGTCCCAATAACTGGCATGCCTTTCTTTAGTTTATCCTGGGTTCTTCCTGCATTGCAGGGGGTTGGACTAGATGGCCCTTGGGGGTCCTTTCTGATTCTGCAGTTCTCTGATTCTTGTTAGGACTTGCTGAGGTGACCGTGTTGCTTTCAGCCTCTGTACAGGTGAGCATCAGGTAGAGAAGGTTTCAGTGTTGTTGTGGTCCCAGTGAAAGAGACACCATACAGGAATGGAAAGTGAGTTTCTTCGCCTGATCCATGTTTCCAACATAAAGGAAGATAGTTTCTGGTCTTCTTGTGACGCCTCTTAGGAGTCATATTTTGCTTAGTCATTAACTGGTTGCAGTTTCCCCTTCAGTTGATACAAAATGAGACATTCTTGCTTTTAGTCCACCTGTGTTCCTATGGATCAAGGAAAGGGGCTCTTGCAGAACTTTTAGCCTGCTCTTTCAAATCTGTAGTTTGGCAAAACTGTACAAATGCCCAGTGTTTCGTTTGCTTCTCTGTTTTGTTCCCACTAGCGAAAGACGAATTCACACACCTGAACTTTTTGGCTTTGCAGTTTAACCTTCCTAAGATCTCAGTTGAATTAACTATATTTGATATATTCGTATGTGTGTTGTAGGCAATTTTGTATCACAGTTAAGCTTTGGCAGAAGTTGCTTCCTTCCCTTCTGCAATTTTGGGCTGGGGAGGAGAGCAAGGCTTGCAAGGGGTTCCTGCTCTCTGCCTCTGGGGCCCGGAAACGAGTTCTGCTCCTGTACCCTTTTACATTGAAGGGACTCTTACTCTGAGCTAACCATAGGAAAGGGAATCATATAATTGTAGAATCGTAGAGTTGGAGGGGACCCCAGGGGCAGGGCCGGCTCTTCATAGACCCCCGGTGGCGCAGTGCACCACGGCGCGGGGCTGGTAAGCTGGGCGCCGGGCTGGCAAGGAGGAGAAACCAATTGTGCCCTGCGAGGGCGGGGAGGGCGGCAGAGCGATCTCCGCCCCTCAGCACCAGGGCGCGCGATCTGCTCAAGACGGCCCTGCCCAGGGATCCTCTAGTCCACCCCCCTACAATGCGGGAATCTCAACTGAAGCATCCCTGGGGGGTGGCCACCCACCCTCCGCTTAAGAACCCCCCAGGAAGGAGGGTTCACCACCTTCTGAGAGAGGCTCTTACTGCCAGAAAGTTCCTGCCAGGTGTTTAGTCCGAATCTCCTTTCTTGTAGTTTGCTTGGTGCCAGACAGTGGGGCAACTAGCTTAGTGTCAACTCTTCTCTTCTCCACCGCCACTTCCCCCCCCCCAAAAGTGTATTGTGGGCAGAGGGCTGGTAATTTTATTATTATTATTATTGCACATTCCCAGGATCTGCCCCACGGCCTCCCCATTCCATTCCAGATGTGTGGGTTGTGCCCCTTGGCTTGGGCTGCAGAGTTCGTTTGGGCTGCTTGGGGGGGGTCTCTGAAGAAACCTGGAGTCCTGGGGAAGAAGAGCCGAAGTGTGGGGTAGTCCAGCAGTGTGGCAGGGAGGCGGCTCTGATTCCTGCAATGTAGGGGGTTGGACTAGATCTCTCTTGGAGTCCCTTCCAACCCTACAATTCTGTGATTCTGTGGGTCACTCCCAGCCATACCCTCTCCTCAGGGCTCTTACGGCTAGAGTACAAAACGCCCCACGTTTTTCCTTCTGGGTTTTCTGTGACTTGGATCGGATCCTGCGTCAGCTGCCTTGTGTTTGTGCCTCAAGAACTCCGCTGACCGACAGGCAGGGGTGGCAGCTCTGGGGGGGCTGGAGTGCGGCAGATTCCTGGGCGTGGGCCTGTCTCTTGCAATTCGTCTTGTGCTGGAGCCTGGAGGCGGCAAGTGTTCTGGGGGTGGGGACAGGCACCCGCCCGTCTTGTATGGCTCTGCAGTTTGAAAGACAAGCTTCTAGTCCGCCCTCCCTCCCCCATGTTTCTTGGCCGCTCAGCCTTACCCTTTTTTTGTGGGGGAGGCGGGCGCTGGCAACTCTCTGGTACCTCCTCTCCTTATCTCATAGGTCACCATTTATTGTGGAACGAGCGCCATAGTATTATTATTTATTAAATTTGTATACCACCCTTCATCCGAAGATCACAGGGCGATTCACAACATAGACATGCAAAGTGAGAAACCAAAATGCAGGATAAGAAGAGGAGCAAAAGCAAACCCACAGCCCCCCCCAAAAAAACAGATTGAAAAGGCCATCGAATGTTAATCAGCCAAGGCCTGGTTAGAGAGAAACGTTTTCACCTGGTGCCTAAAGATATGTAATGATGGTGCCCAGTGAGCTTCCCTGGGGGGAGCGTCCCACAGACAGGGAGCCACTGCAGAAAAGGCCCTGCTCTTGTGTTGCCACCCTCCGGACCTCTAGAGGAAGAGGCACACGAAGAAGGGCCTCAGAAGATGATCTCGGGGTCCGGGTAGGTTCAGGTGGAAAGAGGCAGTCCTTGAGGTATTGTGATCCTGAGCCGTTTAAGGCAGGGATCCCCAGACTATGGCCTGCGGGCTGGATACGGCCCAAAGGGTCATTTATCCGGCCTGCAGCTTCCGCTGCCGCCACCTGCTCTTACCGGCGCGGCTGCCCATTTCTGGTTCGCAGGAACTCCAGAAATAGCTTGCGTGTATGTGAAAGCGTCATTTCCGGCACACTTTCGGGCCAGAGGAGGCCTGTGCACATGCGCACAAGCTATTTCCAGTGCTCCTGCGACCCGGAAGTGCGTTGGAAATAGCATGTGCACATGCGTATGGGTGCGCGCGACCCCCGTCCTCCGGCCCACCGCGCAATTGCTGCAGGCGCCGGCCCGAAGCCCAGTAAGTTTGGAGACCTTTAAGGCTTGATAGGTCAAAACCAGCATTTTGAACTGGGTCCGGAAACTGCCAGTGCAGTTGGACCAGGATTGGTGTGAGATGCTCAAACCGTCTTGGTGAGCAGCCTGGCCGCTGAATTCTGCACCAACTGAAGTCTCTGAACTGTCTTCAGAGGCAGCCCTACGTAGAAGGCATTGCAGCAATCTAACCTTGAGGTTGCCAGAGCATAGACAACAGTAGGTAGGCTGTCCTTGGGCCACCAGCCAAAGGTGATGGAAGGCACTCCGGGCCACTGAGGCCGCCTGAGCCTCGAGCGACAGCAAAGGATCCAGGAGGCCCCCCAAGTGACGAACCTGCTCCTTCAGAGGAAGTGTAACCCCACCAAGAGCAGGCGACCTCCCAGCCATCTGGTCTAGGGAACCACCCACTAACAGAGCCCCAGTTGCACCTTAAAGACCAACTAAGTTTTTATTTTTGGTATGAGCTTTCGTGTGCATGCACACTTCTTCAGATACACTGAAACAGAATCCACCAGACCCTTATGTATATTTAGAGGGTGGGGTGATGGGAATGGGTGATGGGCTGATAGGAGTGGTAAACCTGTTGATGGCTGTTAACGACTGCTGATGACTGCAATTGGTTCTGCGGGGGAAAAGCAAGGGCTGAGGCGCTAACGAAAGCTTGATCATGCATACTGAGATAAGAATCCAATGTCTTTGTTCATCCCAGGTGGCTCCATGGTTTTAAGCTTGCTAATGAGTTCCAATTCAGCAACTTCTCTTTCCAGTCTGTTCCTGAAATTTTTCTGTAATAAAACAGCTGCTTTGAGATCTTGTCTAGAATGTCCTGGGAGATTGAAGTGTTCTCCTACTGGTTTCTCTGTCTTGTGGTTCCTGATGTCAGATTTATGTCCATTTATCCTTTGGCGTAGGGTTTGGCCTGTTTGTCCAATATAGAGAGCTGAAGGGCACTGTTGGCATTTGATGGCATACACAATGTTAGAATTAAATTAAATTAAATTTAATTCATACACAATGTTAGAATTAAATTAAATTAAATAGTCCTGAGATGGTATGTTGGATGTTGTTGGGGCCAGTGATGGTGTTTTCCGGGTGTATGTGGCAGCAAAGTTGGCATCTGGGTTTATTGCAGGCTCTGACCAACACGGCTACCTACCTGTAACTAGAGCCCCGGTTGTATCTGGATTGAGCTTCAGTCTGTTGGCTCTCATCCAGCCCATTACTGAGGCAAGACACTGGTCCACGCTTCCACTGCCTCACCTGCAGATGTCAAGGAGAAATGGAGCTGAGAGTCACCAGTATATTGCTGGCAACATACCCCAAACCTCAGAATAACACAACTAGGTGGTTTCATGTAGATGTGAAACAGCATATAGGGGATAGAATTGAGTCCTCCAAAACCCCACACTGAAGGCTCCACGGGGCCGAAGAACACCCCCCCCCCGAGCATCACCCTCTTGGAACGACCACCTGAGTAGGACCGGAACCACCACAAAGCGGTGCCCCCCCCTAGTCCCAAAGGATCCCATGGTTGATGGAATCCAAAGCCACTGAGAGGTCGAGGAGAATAAACAGGGACACATCCCCCCCCCTCCCGACTGAGGTCATCATCCAGGGCGACCAAAGCAGCCGTTTCTGTGCTAAACCCAGGCCTAAACGCGATGGAAATGGATCCAGAAAACCCGCTTCCTCCCGGAGTGCCTGGATCTGGTCTGCGACCACCCGCTCAAGAACCTAAGAATAGTAATTTAGGGGGTTTGCTTGGTTTTGCCGCTTGTTTCCAAGCAACAGAAGACATTTCTGTCACGTTTTCAAAGATTATTTCCTCTCAAACGGGGTGTGTGTGTGTGTGTGCGAGGAGGGAGCTGACGTCTGCTATCTGGGCTGCCGGGATGGGGAGTGGGGGCTGCTTGGGGCTTCAGCATCCCTCTTTGTGGCAGCTTCGGGGGGAGGCGGCCCCTGGGTCTGCCTCTGCTGGTCTTGAGTGCGAGTCCTTCGGGCTTTGCTCACAGGGCTAAATCCTGCACACCTGCCTGCCTGACCGTAAGAACCATTACCACCTGGCAATGAAGGCCCAGGTTCAGAAGGGACATTCACCCTCTGCCCCACATGTGGGGGCCACCTTTCCCCCTCCCCACCCACCCACAGCACTCCCCACGGCACCATGTGGCAATCTGGGGTTGTGGCACCTGCCACCATGTGGCTTGTGTGCAGCGGACACATCCCGACACTGACACAGCCGCTGCCTTAGAAAAACAGAATTCTGGAGTTGAAGGGACCCCAGGGGTCATCTAGCCCAACCCCCTGCAGGGAATGCAGAAATCTTTTTGCCTAACGTGGGGCTCGAACCCAGAACCCTGAGATTAAGATTCTCATGCTCCACCAGCTAAGCTACCTCTGCTTTGCCTCAGGCGACTCTGCCGTGCGAGGCAGGGCTGATGCCATTCTCTCTAACTTCCCTCTTGCCAGGGTAGCCAAGGAGGTTCTCCCAGAGCCCAGCAGATGGGCAGATGGTGCCTCATTCTGTTGCACACAAAAAGAGCACCTGGCACCCCAGAGTTTGCCTGGGCTTTGGGCCAGGGTGCCTCTGGGTGGGCATCTTGCCACGTTGTGCCACCCTGGCCCATCCCTTGGGCTGGCCGCTGGGGCAGCTGAACAGGGAGAGGGCAGGGGCTGGTGGGGGCATCTGCATGGCAGTGGCACATGCAAAAGATGTGATGCCCAGGGGGCTGCCCAATGCCAGGGGGGGTGGAACTTTGCCTCCCTCCAGCAGATTCTCCTTTGCAGGTGATGGGGCCAAACCATAGCTGCCAAGTTTTCCCTTTTCTCGCGAGGAAGCCTATTCAGCATAAGGGAATTTCCCTTAAAAAAAGGGAGAACTTGGCAGCTATGGGCCAAACTTTGCCCAAGAGTTTGGTGTGTGTGTGTGTGTGTGGTGGGGTCTGTCTGTCTGAGGGCATGGTTGCTCAGCAGAGTGGATTTGATTTAAAGCAAATTGATTTAAATCACTAGCCAGTAAGGCTTGATTTAAATCATTATTTTTTTTACAGAAAGACTCATTCTTGCTGGTATAATCTTAATATTTACCACCAGATGAAGGTTTCATTTTTGGAATAATAAATTTTCAGAGTAGTTTTTACAGCTATATAAAAATACAGATTTGGTTATACTATTAGAAATAGATAGACAGATAATTGTGAAATTGTAGTGAGGTTTAATAAGTTAACTGCTTATATTTGGACAACTTTTCTGCTGTACTTTAATGGAAGGAGAAAAATAACCATTTCCTTAATAACAATTTAAACAATTTATTTAACTAAAACAATAACATTAGAACATATGTATCCATGTTTGTTAACTGATGTGGTTAAACGTTTTTTAAAAAAAACTTAGACTGAGTTTTAGCACACGTGAAAAACTTGAAACAAATCCTTATTTCCTGATGGACTATAATGTGATTTAATAGAAAACTATCTTTAGAAAGGATTTTCCTCCAAAAGCATTTTATATTAAAAGTCAAATATTTTATTTTATTTTTAAAATCCAATTTAAATTTTTAAAAAATCATTGATTTTTATCCACCCTGTTGCTCAGTCATTTGGGGTCTTGCAGGCTCGCCGAAATCCTGTTGTTTGAAAATGTTACTGCACTGAAGCTTATATTGTGTTGTGGCTCTGCGATTCCTAACCCCACCCCACCCCGCCGCCGCCACCAATGCTAAGAAGTCAGGAATTTGACCCCAAGTCCCCAGAAAACTTCCCTGCTCCCAGCCTGAAAACATCCCCAAATCAAAGTTGGCATATAGAATCGTAGCACTGGAGGAGATCCCAAAGGCCATCTGGTCCAACCCTCTGCAATGCACAAACCACAACAAAGAGTAGTCTCTCTCTCTCTCTCTCTCTCTCTCTCTCTCTCTGTGTGTGTGTGTGTGTGTGTGTGTGTGTGTGTGTGTTTCGAGATGGATCTCAATTTTATGCCCGTCTGTAACTTGTCGAATAAATGAAGACTTGGGAGAAGAGGTTTGCCTTAAGAGAGAGAGAGCAGGGCTCAGCTCTAAGAATCCGGGAATGGAGGTGTTTTGAGAGGGGAGCCTCAGTGAGGCTGGCGGGGGATTTTTACAAAAAGGGAGCCTTGTTTCGGAGAGAGAACTGGAAGAGGGTGTGGCGGCTGTCAGGGCTCGAGGATGTGACACCAAATACAATGTTGAGCTGGTTACAAATGGAATCGCGGAGGCAACAGTTTGAGTTTCCTGAAAAATGCAGAAGTCCTAGAATCATAGAATCCTAGAGTTGGAAGAGACCACGAGGGCCATCCAGTCCAACCCCCTGCCAAGCAGGAAACACCATCAAAGCATTCTTGACATATGCCTGTCAAGCCTCTGCTTAAAGACCTCCAAAGAAGGAGACTCCACCACACTCCTTGGCAGCAAATTCCACTGTTGAACAGCTCTGACTGTCAGGAAGTTCTTCCTAATGTTTAGTGGAATCTTCTTTCTTGTAGTTTGAATCCATTGCTCTGTGTCCGCTTCTCTGGAGCAGCAGAAAACAACCTTTCACCCTCCTCTATATATATTTGAACATGGCTATCATATCACCCATTAACCTTCTCTTCTCGTCCTTTGGTGGACGAGGGGCAAAGGGAGGTCCCTGCCTGCTTCTTCCACCTTCCCTGCCTTAGAGGCAGGCCAGGCTGAAAAACGGCGGCTGGCTGAAGCCCCCTTGGGGTGGACGGCTTCCTGCCTTCCCTGGTGGCTCCCTTTCCGGCGCTGCTCCATGGGGCGGTCGAGGGGCTGCTGCTGTGATGAAAGGGCCTGAGCCGGCCAGTGGCCGTAGCCCTCCAGGCCTTGGCAAGCCATGGGGCAGCTGCTTCCCTCCCCTCCGGCAGCTGGCGTGGGGTGTGGGGAGGGGGCTGGGTCACCAGCTGGCTGGCAGGGTGGGGGTGGAAGGCTGGAGCTGGACAAGGAATGTCTGCCCTGTGACTCAGAGGCTGGCACTCCCCTCGGCCTCAGTTTCGTCCAGGCTCCCTGGCATGCCACTGAATGCCAACGGCCGGCCGATGAATGTAACAGCCTCCTGGATGAGGCCATCGAGAGCCCACCTCGTCCAGCATCCTAGAATCGTAGAGTCAGAAGGGAGGGACCCCGAAGGTCATCCAATCCAACCCCCTGCAATGCAGGCGTCCATGGCAGGTTTCCAGCCAACCTCTGCTTAAAAGCCCCCAAGGAAAGAGAAGAGGACTGTTGTCTAAAAGCTCTTACTGTCAGAAAGGTTTTCCTGTTCTCACAGTGGCCGACCAGATGCTACAAATGGAAACCAGCAAGTAGGATTCGAACTCAAGAGCAATGCTGTCCCTGCCTGGGGTTTCCAGCAACTGGGATTCAGAAGCATGGCTGCCTCTGACTGTGGAGGCAGAGCAGAGCCAGCTATTGATACCTGTCTCCATGAATTCATCTAATATTCCTTTAAAGCCACCCCTATCTCTTGTGGGAGGGAGTTCCACAGTTTAACTTCTTTGTATCCATCTTGAACAGGCATCCCCTCCAGATGTTTTGGCCTACAACTCCCATGATCCCTAGCTAACAGGACCAGTGGTCAGGGAAGATGGGAACTGTAGCCCAAAACATCTGGAGGGCCAAAGTTTGGGGGTGTCTGATCTTGGATCTCCTTGTTGAATATCACTGAAGGCCCACAAGTTCTCCACGCTTCACAATAGTTTATCAGAGTTGTGGGTTGGAGCCCCACACTGGGCAAAAGATTCCTGCATGGCAGGGGTTGGACTAGATGGCCTTGTGTGGTCCCTTACAATGCTACAATTCTATGATTCAATCATGTCGCCTCTCGCTTGTCTTTTCTCTGAACTAAAAAGTCCAAAACTCTGCAAGCTTTCTTCCTCAGGGAGTTTCTCCATCCCCTCAATCACTGGGCCCTTTTCTAAACATTTCCAAACACTACAATATTATACCTGTTTCCCCTTTTTTAAGGCATAGTCATAAAGTAAGCCATGGCAGGATTTTTAACCCAGCACCTCAAAGCGCCCCGCAGCGCCCCGCAGTGCCCCGAGCCAGCGGCCTGGCCCGGCCCGAGGAGACCATAAGGCACCGTAAAAAACCGTAATAAAAAAAGAAGACATCCCACCGAAAATAAGCCATCCTGTGGTTTTTTGAGAAAAAAAAGGAATAAGACGGTGTCTTTAAAAAGGGGAAACGTGGGTAGTAGTATTCCAAATGTGGTTGCGCCCTAGATTTGTATAAGGGGAACATGATATTGGCCACCTGGTCCCAGCCCCTGCAGTGCAGGGATCACAGCTAAAAGCTCTTCCCCTCCAGGATCTGTCAATAAAGAGATGAAACTCAATTTTTATGCCTGTCCAAAAAGAGGAAAAAGGGAGGGGGGAGTATTGACTGAAAAGGTTTACCTTAAGGAAGATAGTGAACTGGCTTTCAGAAGCAGGATACAGAGGTGTTTTGAGAGAGGAGTCAACATCTGGGTGATCAGCTGTGATTTTTGTATTGCACAGGGTTGGACTAGATGACCCTTGGCGTTCAATGATTCTTTGAGTTCTTTGGAGTCACCCCAGTGGAGTCTGCCAAGCTGCTGAATTTCTTGAAGTCTCCCTCCTCCCCGGAGTGCCCTTCTGGGCATGTCTTGCTCACCTCCCTGGCGCTGCCTGCCTGCCTGCCTCTGCCTGTCATAGCTGACAAGATCCCTTTTTTAAGGGAAATTCCCTTATGCTGAATAGGCTTCCTCGTGAGAAAAGGGAAAACTTGGCAGCTATGCTACCTGTCTCGGAGCAGCCTCAGCAGGCAGGAAGTTCTGCGGGCAGCGGCAGGAAGTTGTTGGGCTGCACAGGTGGTTGTGGGTGGCCTCTTGCGGCTTCCGCCTGGGGTTCCCCCGCGGTGTCTCCCTGGCAGGACGGAGGACGGGCACGGCTGCCACCTTCTGGGGACTCCTCCCTCTGGGCTTCCCCCCAGCCCCTGCTCCCTTGGCTATGTGTGGGCAAAGGAGAGCCTTCAGCTGGATTCAGCCAGTGGCCTCCAGCCTCTTCTCACAGTGGCCACAGGTGCCTCCAAAGGGGAGCCTTCTCCCACTCTTGCTCTCTGCCATTCCAAGGTAGACTGGCTCTGTCCATGGAGGTTCCATTTGGGAATCCAATCAGGGCAGGGCCCCCTCGTCCAACATCCTGGGCTCACAGTGGCTGGCCAGGTGCCCCAAAGAGGGGCTGAACGCAAGAGCTCTCTCCCACTCCACAATTCCCAGCAACTGGGATTCCCCCCCCCCAATACATTTATTTATTTGGTTTTTCAGATTAAAACTTTACAGTCATATATCAAACATAGAAACAAGATTCCAAGGGATCTCCCAGACTTCCCTCCTCCCCTTTTGTGGGTCCTACTGTGAATAATTTCCTCCTGCATCTTTTATGATCATCCAAATCTTATACCTCTGCATTGTGTCCAAAATTCACCCTTAAACTACGAGTGATATTCCAGTCCTACTAACGATTTTAACTGTTTCCAATGGTTTTTTATGATAGCTTATAAATTTTCCCCATTCCTTATTAAAATTTTGGTCTTCCTGATTTCTGATTCTTCCGGTCATTTTAGCATTTTTGGCATAATCCACCCACTTGATCTGCCATTCTTCTCTGGCCGGGACTTTATCTTCTTTCCATCTCTGGGCCAGTAACATCCGCACAGCCATTGTCACGTAGTCTTTTCTGCTCCCTTGGGATTTCGGCACCTAGAATTCCTCAAAGGAAGGCTTTGGGGGTTTTCTTTAAGAAAAGGTTATTTTAAACATTTTTTTCAGCTACTGGGATTCAGAAGCGTTGCTGGCCCCCAACTGCGGGTGGCTAAGAGCCACTGCTAGCTCTCTCCTCCTCCTTGAATCTGTCTAATCCTCTTTTAAAGTCCTCCAGTTTGGTGGCCATCTCTGCCCCCTGTGGCAGGGAGTTCCACAGTTTATGTGCTGCAAGAAGAAGGGCTTCCTTTTCTCTGTCCTGGCTTTGAAGCTCCCCACTCCAGGGCTTTTGGAGGGCTCCCAGAGAGGGTTTCTGGTGGGGATCCTGGCCCTCAGATGGCAGACTCTGGCAAAGTTACTTTGGGGTGCAGTTGCAGGAAGGGGGGGGGTTGAGCAGAGGAGCAGTGCTGGGGGGAGGGGAAGGGCATCTGTGGGGCACCTTATGGCCTTGCATGCTTGCACTCTGCAGCACATGGCATCTGGGGAGGCGGGTTTGGTGTTCGAAGTTGAGGGCTTTGGGGCTCCTTGGCCGCCCTAGATCAGGTTGTCCTGGAGTCCTGTGCCCAGTTCTGGGCACCACCATTTAAGAAGGATACGGACAAGGGATGTTTCCGCTGAGATTCCTGCCTTGCAGGGGCTTGTTCTAGATGGCCCCTGGGGTCCCTTCCAGCTCTTGTATTCTCTTATTCGATGACAAGCTGCGATGTGCGCAGAGGATTGGGAAAGCAAGCCGGGTGAGGGACGGTGGAAGGAGCTGGAAAAGAGGAGACGGAGATGAGATACGACATCTTAAAGGCTGTCCCACGGAAGAGGGAGCGTGGTTGATTTCTCCTGCTCCGGAGGGTAGGACTCGAACCCGTGGCTTAAAATGACAAGAAAGGAGATTGCAAGTAAACACTAAGACAGGGAGAGCTGTTTGGTGGTGACTCCCCTGGATTTTCCTTCATTTTGCGTTTTTCAGCAGAGGCTGGATGGCCACCTGTCCTGGAGGTTTTAGCTGTGATTCCTGCGCTGCAGGGGGTTGGGCTAGATGACCTCTGGGATCCGTCCCAACTCTGTAATTCTCCTATTCATCTACTCCCCACTCCCCACCGGGTTCTTGGTTGCTCCTTAAGGACTGCTGGCCCACCACAGCCCCAACATACACCAGCCTCCTGCCTCCCCAGCCGAGTCGCCTTCCCACGGAGCTTCTCCCTTTCCTTCCCAATCTTGCAGCTGGAAGGGGGAATTGGCAAAGCCTTTTGGCCAGAGAGCCCAGAGCCTCCTTAGCTTCTGTCATTCCCTAGGAACCCCAGCGAGGGAGGTCTCCATCTTGCTTCAGCTGTGGGTGGGTGGGGGTGGGGAGGGAGGAGAGCAGATTCATAGAATTGTAGAGCTGAAAGGGACCCCTCAGGGGCATCTAGGAGAAGGATAGCCTGTGGGGTGTGTGGGTCTCTCTCGTGTGTGGGGAGCCCCACCTTGAGCCCACTCCTGGGCCAGGTGTCCAATGCAGCTGGAAGATTCAGGCCAAATAAAAGGAAGTGCAGAGTTAAACTGTGGAACTCGCTGCCACAGGAGGCAGGGATATCCCCCCGACTTGTATGTATGGCTTTAAAAGAGGATTGGACAAATCCATAGAGGAGGAAAGGGCTATCGGGGGCTCCTAACCCTGAGGGCTCGGCTCTGCCCTCCCCAGTCAGAGGCAGGAATGCTTCCGAATACCAGTTGCTGGAAGCCACAGAAAGGGAGAAAGAGGGTCTTGTGTTCGAATCCTGCTATGGGCTTCCCATAATGGGCATCTGGGTGGCCACTGTGAGAAGAGGATGCTGGACAAGATGAACCACTGGCCTGATCCGGCAGACTCCGCTTGTGTTCTTCATGACATCCTCAACTGGCCTTCTTAGCTTCCTTGCTGATTTCTTAAGAGAAATTGGGGTCTTGGGTGCGGATCCGTTGCAGTTTGTGCTAGGAGAGCTGCCTGCCCTAGCGGTGCTTCCCCTTCTCCTTCTCCTTGTCCTTCTCCCCAAACCAGCAGGCTTTTACCCCACAGACTGTCTGCCCCACGCTTCCTAGATTCCAGCCTGCATTTCCTACTTGGTGGGAGAGCCAGAGGCAGGCCAGGCCCTGCAGCCCTTGCAGAATCGGTGCCTTCCTGCCCCGCAGAGTCCGCCAGAGTCTCTTGCCCGCCTGTGCTGCTGCCATAGCTGCCAAATTTTCCCTTTTCTCGCGAGGAAGCCTGTTCAGCATAAAGGAATTTCCCTTTAAAAAAGGGAGAACTTGGCATCTATGGCTGCTGCACATCTGGCCAGCAAGCTAACAGCTGGAGAGGAAGCTTGCCTGACCTTCCCCACCCGCCTGCCAGGCTTCCCAGGGGTCAGAAGCAAAAGGCAAACCCGCTGAGCAGGGGGAGGGAGGCGAGGGGACGTGTGGGCCCATCTGGCAGTGCCAACCAGGCTTAAGCTCCCTGTCCTGCGGTGACCTTCCTCTCCGTCGCCATGCTGGCAGCGCTAGAGAAATTCCAGGCGCAACACACACACACACACATCAAGATTTGCAATATATTGCCAGGTCACGATATCACAATATGGACTTCAAACTGGTTTGGGATTTTATATCAATATATCGCTGAACATTCCCACTTGGGCCCAGTTCCTTGGGATGCAAAATATTTCCCAGCTCTGCCCAGAACCTGCACTGTCTCCTTGAACGAGGCAGGTTTGGCGATAAAGTATCCGACTGGGACAGGGGAGAAGAATAGAATCCTAGAATGGCCGACTTTGAAGGGACCCCTGAGGATCATCTAGTCCAACCCCCTGCAAGGCAGGAATCTCAACTCAAGTATCCTTTGACAGGTGGCCATCCTGCCTGTGTTTAAAAACCTCCAACCAAGGAGAGACCACCTCTTTCTGAGGGATTCTCTTCCACAGTCAAATATGAAGCCTTGGGATGTAAAACATTTCCCCAGTTCTGCACAGAGCCTGGTTCTTAAGTCCTGTGCTGAATGAGCTGAGACAGATTGAAAATCTGACTATAAAGCAGCTGTCTGGGAGACCTGGCCTCAAATCCCCCACTTTTTCTATACTGCAGTTTTAGTTTGTGAACCACCCTGAGATCTACAGATGAGGGGGGGGTCTACATGGAAGGGTGTGCCTGGAACTGGGCGCTATTTTGCCTTTCTTGTGCTGCAACACACCCTAGAACCTTGCAGTGAAGGACGGATAGAATCATAGAATCCTAGAGTTGGAAGAGACCACAAGGGCCATCCAGTCCAACCCCCTGCCAAGCAGGAAACACCATCAAAGCATTCCTGACAGATGGCTGTCAAGCCTCTGCTTAAAGACCTCCAAAGAAGGAGACTCCACCACACTCCTTGGCAGCAAATTCCACTGTTGAACAGCTCTGACTGTCAGGAAGTTCTTCCCAATGTTTAGGTGGAATCTTCTTTCTTGAAGTTTGAATCCATTGCTCCGTGTCCGCTTCTCTGGAGCAGCAGAAAACAACCTTTCTCCCTCCTCTATGTGACATCCTTTTATATATTTGAACATGGCTATCATATCACCCCTTAACCTTCTCTTCTCCAGGCTAAACATACCCAGCTCCCTAAGCCGTTCCTCATAAGGCATCGTTTCCAGGCCTTTGACCATTTTGGTTGCCCTCCTTTGGACACGTTCCAGCTTGTCAGTATCCTTCTTGATTGAACTGTGGTGCCCAGAACTGGACACAGTACTCCAGGTGAGGTCTGACCAGAGCAGAATACAGTGGTACTATTACTTCCCTTGATCTAGACGCTATACTCCTATTGATGCAGCCCAGAATTGCATTGGCTTTTTTAGCTGCTGCATCACACTGCTGACTCATGTCAAGTTTGTGGTCTACCAAGACTCCTAGATCCTTTTCACATGTACTGCTCTCAAGCCAGGTGTCTCCCATCCTGTATTTGTGCCTTTCTTTTTTTTTTTTTTGCCCAAGTGTTTCTCCCTGTTAAAATTCATCTTGTTTGCTTTGGCCCAGTTGTCTAATCTGTTAAGGTCATTTTGAAGTGTGATCCTGTCCTTTGGGGTATGATCCTGTCCTCTGGATCAGAAACACAAGTTCGTAATGGCTATAGTAACAACCACAACAGCGAATTCCTTAGCCTTGCCTTCCCCGTCTTGGTACCCTCCAAGTTGGACTACAAATCCCATCATCCCCAGTCCAGCGTGACTGTGCTCCCACCTGCTGGGGCTGCTGGGAGTTGTGGTCCTAAGCAGCCGCAGCCATCCACTGTTTAGCTGGGCGGCAAAAGGCAGGTGGCAAATGCCTTGAGGGAACTGGAACGACTGCAGCTGCTCCTGTTCCGACAGCAAAACAGGACCCTTTCTCTTGACACTTGTTCTGCAAATTGGCTTGTTGCCGGCGGCTCAGTTTCCTGATTTCCCAGTGAGACGGAGCCTCAGTCTGTGGCCTCTGCAGAAATAAGGAGGAGGCTGCAGCAGCAGAAGTTCTCCAGGAGAGGACACAATGTCTTCTCCAAGGCTTGGAAAGGGCATGGTGGGCGCCCGTTCTGGCAGGTTCCCTGCTTGCCTGCCTCAGGATAAATGCCACCCGGATCCCAAAGGGGATGGCAGGGCCGGTCCTTGTCGTCTGCATCCACTAAGGAAGGAGACAAAGGAGACTCCAGCGAAGTTCAGTGGCCGCAGTCCCTCCATTCTACACCTGTATCTTTCCAAATATGCCTGGGCAGAGCAATATTTTGCATCCCTGCAGAAGGGCAAGTGGGATTTAGAGACTCAGCTGAGCAGCCCCGAATTCTGCAAAGTTATTGTAATATACCCGCCTGAGCTTCCAGGCAGGCTCTGCCTGTTAAGCTACTGCCTGCAGAAGCTTTGGGGCCTTAATGCCCAGCTGGCCTTGCCCTGCAGAGAGGCTGCAAGGCCCAGTGGGTGGGGGAGCAAGGGCAAGCGTCTGCCGGGCTCCTCCTTTCAGCAGCGGGGGAACGCCAGCAAACAGGGAGATGGACTTGCGTCGCCTTTTGGGTTGCAATATCGTGCAGACCTGCGGGGAGCAAAATGTTTTCTGGTCGCTGTTCAGGCGGACAGCTCCCCCCCCCTTGCCGTTTTTTTATTTGAATGGGAGCTGCTCTTCAGCCTCGTTTCCCAGAGCCGAATGCCACAGGGAAACGGCTCGACGGAAATAAGTGAAATGGAGCCGGAAATGGACTCTGCCAATTTCTTGGGCAAACGGGGGACAGAAAGGAATGAGGTCAGTGCCAGGCAAGCCTCTCTGGGAAGGGAGTTTTATGGAGTCAGGAACGCAGCAGGTTCATGTCAAAAGTGGCATAACAGCAGCTCCTTTTCCTGTGTCCTTTTGCGCCAACTGCAGCTCCCAAGAGTTCTGCAGCAGAGGCCCCAGAGCCAATGCCTTGGGGAGGTGCAGCCGAGTGAGCCTTGTGGCCCTCATAGAATCCTAGAGTTGGAAGAGACCACAAGGGCCATCCAGTCCCACCCCCTGCCAAGCAGGAAACACCATCAAAGCATTATTGACATATGCCTGTCAAGCCTCTGCTTAAAGACCTCCAAAGAAGGAGACTCCACCACACTTCTTGGCAGCAAATCCCACTGCCGAACGGCTCTTACTGTCAGGAAGTTCTTCCTGATGTTGAGGTGGAATCTTCTTTCTTGTAGTTTGAATCCATTGCTCCGTGTCCGCTTCTCTGGAGCAGCAGGAAACAATCTTTCTCCCTCCTCCATATGACATCCTTTCATATATTTGAACATGGCTATCATATCACCCCTTAACCTTCTCTTCTCCAGGCTAAACATACTCAGGGGTCACTTGTCACCTGTCTGAATTGGGTCACCTTCATTTCAAGTTCATCCCAGACTCAGAAGGGTGGGACATAAGACTTAGCGCGCTGTTCTGCCTTTCCCTGCAATGATCCGCTCACGGCTTCCACTCTCCTGCTCCTTCTTGCCCCTGGGACTTGGCTCTGGACTTCTGCCCCCCCCCCCAGGAGCCAGTCTAAATCCTTCTCTGGTGGAAAGGCCTGCGATGCTCCTGCCAAGCATCAGGCTTCTTCCTGTGGGGGGCAGCTCCTCTTCTGCCAGGCAGGAGCCCTTCGGTTGCCCGGGGGAGGCCGGGGTCCAAGGTGTCTGCGCTGCTTGCTGTCTGCTTCCGTTGTTTGACTCCCTTGGAAGGCGACGGACTCTCCTTCGTTGGAGGTTGTTAAGCAGAGGCCGGGTGGCCACCTGCCAGGGTCTCTGGAGCTTTGATTCCTGCTATAGCAGGGGGTTGG
Organism: Zootoca vivipara; assembly: GCF_963506605.1. Classification (NCBI taxonomy): domain Eukaryota; kingdom Metazoa; phylum Chordata; class Lepidosauria; order Squamata; family Lacertidae; genus Zootoca; species Zootoca vivipara. Next base: position 58,983,091 of record NC_083287.1, on the reverse strand, counting down.
ACTAGATGACCCACAGGGTCCCTCCAAACTTTACAATTCTATGTTTCTAAGGCCAGGCAGGTCCCAAGAGGCCATGTTGCCTCTGTGTGCACTTTTGCTCCCTCTCAGCCTCAGGGAGCCTCTGACACCACTGCATGTCCAGGGTGCAGTGTGGTTAAGAGCCAGTGTGGTGTAGTGGTTAAGAGCGGTGGACTCCTAATCTGGGGAACCGGGTTCGCATCCCTGCTCCTCCACATCCAGCTGCTGGGTGACCTTGGGCTAGTCACACTTCTCTGGAGTCTCTCAGCCCCACTCACCTCACAGAGTGTTTGTTGTGGGGGAGGAAGGGAAAGGAGAATGTTAGGGGTATCAAATCCAAACTCCTCCCCTTCTTCTTCTTCTTCTTCTTCTTCTTCTTCTTCTTCTTCTTCTTCTTCTTCTTCTTCTTCTTCTTCTTCTTCTTCTTCTTCCTCCTCCTCCTCCTCTTCCGGCTGAAGGTTGGACCCCTCCCCTCCCTGGGGGTCTGCGTTGACCCCCTTGCTGTCCTGTGTCGAATGGTATGCTGGGCCCTGGCTCCCACTCCAGAGAAAGAGTCCAGCCTCTCATGCACAGACTGACTCATGGAATTCCTGTTTTTCCGGGGGGGGGGGGGACACTCCTCCCTGCCTGCATCTCCCCTTCCCCTCCAGCCCCTTCACCGCCTCTGGAAATATCTTTCCATCTCCCTACAGGGAGGAAGGAGAACCTGGGTACCAGGTGCCCCGCAAGCCTCCCCCCCATCTGCCCCCACCCCATGCTTGGATCTCCAGGTGAACTCCCCCCCCCCTCTCCCTGGACTGCTCCCCAGTCTTCCTCATGGGTCCTCCTCTCTTTGCCCACCCAGCAAACGGGTCCTGACTTGATAGCCCAGCTGTGGGCTTGGGTCCCGCTGACAAGTCTTCGGCCTTCCACAGCTGGCTGAGCCGGGTGACCCAGATGAGGTGACTCAGCAGCCCAAGCAAAAGGGGGGGGAATATATATGCAAATAACGCCCCCAGCACACTTTGGCAGGCAGAGTCAGGTGTCTGAGCAGTCTCTGTGCACGGGGAGGGGGGAAGCCTCAAATAGGTCACAGACTCGCCCACATATTCCCAGCCCCTTTTGTGTCTTATGCCAGCCCTGTTCAACGAAGGTCTTTTGTTTGTATTGTTTTATTGTATTTTTTTGTTTTATATAGGTTTCAATAGATTACTGTGTTTTATTTTTCTGTTGGAAGCCGCCCAGAGTGGCTGGGGAAACCCAGCCCAGCCATGGGCGGGGTATAAATAATTATATTATTATTATTATTATTATTATTATTATTATTACGACCCCCCCCTTGCTTGCTTGCTCGCTCCCAGGAAACAGAGAGCCCTCCCATTCCGGAAAGGCCTTGTACCGCATCCTGACAG